>NW_024533854.1:0-58300 GCF_016097555.1 Gigantopelta aegis | reverse complement strand
GACCTAATTTTATGTTGACCCTCAACTGTACTCCAAGAAATTATACAATTATTATGACTGAGGAGGAGTGCAGGTAAGCTTAATATAATGGTTGAATGGTTACTTCTTGTAATAAAACCTAGATGGTACCTTTGTAATTCACAACAACAGTTTACCAATAGTACTGATGGGATATGTTATTGTTTAATATGTATGTGCCATGACATGATCTCTCTCTCTCTCCCCCCAATCTATCAGAAATTTATATATCTTCTAGATGGTAGTTCTTTAAATGTTTTTCAGCCAATTATTACCTCTCAAGCCAAGCTGGAAACTCTGGTACTTATACATGTAAGTTTTGTTTTTTTGAATCTGGGCAGCCTCTAACCAGTAGGTGTGTTTAATTCTCATCTACTGTGAACCTATAGGTCAGAAAAATGTATCTTTATAACATATTAATATTATAATTATATATAAGTATAATAGTACATTATTATATCATGTACACTTAAACATTAGGTGCATTCTCCAACTATCGCAAGAGGAAATGAATTGTTCACAAAATGATTCTACCACATATCCTATCTAATTGGACAATAATGGTCTGCTTAAATCAACCCACCACATTTACACCATCCTTGTGACTCAAACTCATCCCATAATACCAGACCCTCAGCCAATTCTTGTAAATGGAAGACAAGTAATAGGGGGAGTTTTAGATGGTATTTATGACTCAAGCCAGTCCTGATGGTATAGCTGGAAGGAGGACATTGAGCTTCGATTTGTTAAATCAGTCTTAGTGAATTTAATGGCTCATTACCACAAGAATATTAATTGTACTCTCTCAAGTCTATTTGGAATGGATACTGAGTCCAGTAGACTTATCTTAGTAGGTAGGTATATATTTTGTTACCTGATCTAGTCTCTATTACTAACATAGATTATCTTATTAATGAAAATATGAATGATTTATAATATTATAAGTTAAATAATAACTAGTTGAAATTTTAATATTAACAATAAAATCAGGAGTAGAAATAGATATTAAACCACTATGTGTATATATAATATATGTGTATGTATGTTTTAGATTCAAGGGTGAATACAGTTACCACCATCTATTCAAGGAAATCCTCCTGGTGGCCGATGTTCACCAATTGTAGCAGGAAAAATCTGTCCTATTATAGGAGATGTTGTCACAATAACATGTGACACCATCATATGCTGATAGTTATGTGATAAGTGGTTCCCAATCAAAGGACGTCAATAAAAAACCTAACATTTACCACCTACATCAGCTGATAGAGGAACCTAGACTTGTATGAGTATCAATGATTGTCATAATGACACTGGTACTGCAATACTTGAATCATGTAGGTCTGTTCACAACTAATAATTGGAGCATTCCTTAGTTGGTCATTTAGTGTCGACCTGGTATGGTAAGATTTGAAATATCAACAGGCGAGAATGATATTACAGAAAGAGGTCTTGAAAAGTTTCAGAATCTACCTCAAATACTTAGGCTCAGATGTAGACCTGATGTGGAAACAATCTGGCGTTTTCTATTACTTTTTCACACATGATCAGTTCATTCCAGGACTTTTAATGACCACCATGGATCATGATATAGACAAGTCTTTACTTACTGGTAACTACACATGGTCGAATAGAAAGATTACTCCATGTGGCAGTTTCCTATGATTCTACAATTTTCACTGAAGGGTAAAATCTTACATTAATGTCATATTGATTGCATATATTTACTGTTGCAGTTGACACCAAATATCAAAAAATCTGTGGAACTGGTCTAGTTGTCCTCTCCAAGTGGTCCAGTGATCATTTGGACAATCAACATGTATTGATACTAGTTCAGGTTTGCTGCAGAAAGTGTCCAAATATCAATGTCAGTTGGAGAATTGAAATAGCTGCCAGAACCATACACCATTAGTTGGTCTAGAAAATGGACAAGATCTCAGCTTTATGATCAGAAATATACTGCTACAGACAATGGTATTTACATCTGCAAAGTTGAAAATGATTGTTGGTAATGATACAACTACAACTATTGTTACTAGTAAGTTTTGTTCTGTAAGTCTTACATGACCTTACTCAAAAATTCTAACTAACATATTGAAAATCATTAGTACACATAATATTAGTTACCCTGTGTATAGTGTTACTACTATTATGAAAGTAAGTAAAATAAACGGAAGACATTTGTGCCAATTTTTGATGATAATTAATCCAAATACTGTACCTGTTCTAATTATGAGTATATACTTTTATCAAAGAAAAAATAACATCGATATTGAATATCAACAATGAATGGTAACACTGGGATGTGTCCTAAAGTAAGTAGAAAGGAATGCAACAATAAACAGTTGCTGTTCCACATTACATGGCGTTTAAGTATAAAAACATTCATTGTAATTATATAATTAAATATTAATTAATCAAAACAAAAAGTGTATTGGCTAATACACCTCCGTGCAGCTATATTTTTTGAAAAAATGTTACTGTGTATGTTTACATTTGTTACCATTTTTTTACATTTTTTATATTGTTCATTTCTTTTAGTGGATAGATGTAGACTATCCATATTTTTAGGAGAAAGATTTTTTAGGCAATCATACAATATCAAGTACTTTAATAGTGATAAATTTGATCATTATTTATTAGATATTGGAAGATTTGTAACCAAAAAGAGAGGACAAAGTGTAAAGTTTCAACTGTACTGCTGATGGTATTCCACGACCTTATATTGTGTGAGGAAAAATGGACAACTTTTATTGAACACAAGTAGAATGAAAAATTGTATCTTTAGAAAAACTCTAATGGTTTTCATCAAAC
This sequence comes from Gigantopelta aegis, assembly GCF_016097555.1. Taxonomy (NCBI): domain Eukaryota; kingdom Metazoa; phylum Mollusca; class Gastropoda; order Neomphalida; family Peltospiridae; genus Gigantopelta; species Gigantopelta aegis. The sequence goes on along the minus strand of NW_024533854.1, from coordinate 55,471 downwards.
ATTACTCTTGGAGTTTTACAACTTACAAGTGTGTTAACATCACTGATTTAAACTGGAAATGATAATGGTAACTATTTTCTGTCGAGCTGATAATAAAGCCTAGTTGGAGCTGTATTAACAAACATATGTACTTAAAGTAGTTAGTGAAAGTAAGTTAATATATACTCATTAACAATTTATGATTGTCTTATTTAGCTTTACCAACTAACTATTGTTTTAGTATCCATTGGGTGAACATGGTAAATGTCATAGTTTGAGTAATGGATACATATGTAGTGCTCAAATGGATATACTGGTATCAATTGTGAACAAGGCAAGTCTTTATTGATTAAAGATCTTTCATTATAATTGTTCAATATATCGTGGGTTATTGTATCAATCCCACCAGAAATCATCCAACTCCTACATCTACTTCAGGAAACCTTCATTCCACTGTTAATCTACCTGTAGAGCTACTGGTAATCCTATTCCTACTATTTTGTGGTATAAAAATAACATGTAATTTCAAATGACAACAATAATTCTCTGTATTGATGTTTACTGAATTGAGTTTAAATGACAGAGGATTTTATCATTGTCAAAGCTAGAAGTATAATTGATGGACATGTTACCTCTGTTAAACTCTTAGTGTTATTCTAATAATTTCAAGTATATTATTATCGATAAAGTTACACTATACATTTAACATAAACACAGATATTGTTCATATGAAACTGAAACTACACTATCAAAAAAATTTACAAAGGAAACAGATCTTATTGGTCAGGTACTAGGCTATAATCATTACATAAGAATAATTTGGATTTTCCTACAGGCCAATAAACTATCTTACTGGTAGCAATTTACTTAATGCCTCTGTTTTCTATGTGGAGTATTCGATTCAATCTGCAGTAAAGTGAGCATTGTATTATAGGCTATCATGTCCACAGTGACCTCAGCTTTCTCATCTTCTTTAGCCATATTCATACAGTTCCGTATTGTTATTACTTTGATAACAAAGAATGGAGCCATCAGAACAACTCAAAATAGAATACAGCACAAGTGGCTTCCACTTGGTGAACATTTTGGTATAAATTATCTCAGCAATTGAAGTGGACAGATTTGTATATTTATCTAACACAATGATATTTACTATTTCTCTACATCAGATGGATGTCCAAGTACTACTACAGTAATACCATCATATTCGGTAGACAAAGATATCAATATATCTATCTCGTGGCCTGAAAAAGAATGTTGGAGTAAAAGCTGTAGTGAGCTGTCCTTGTGGAAAATGGTGATTCAAGGAGAGATGGAATACTCCAAGCTATCGATATTGTGAGGAGATTTTAGCAGTGGAGCTATGTGGTCCGAACCAAGTGTAGCCGTGCATGTAATTTTAGTGATTTAGCTCGCAAAATTGGTCAGCTAAGAAATGTTAATTGAAGTACATGTAAATATTAATAATATACTTGGACTTTTTTAGCTTCCTGTTGCAGAAAGGGCTGAATCGACTGGAGAATCTCACAAGTGATAGTAACAAATTAGGTTCTACTGAAAAGTAGCAGCAAGTGTAAGTATATTGTCAACAGCTATTGAAGATACCACAGGGAATCTTGATGTAAGAATACCTTAATGTGACATGTGACTATTTGTTGTTAACATTCAGCTATCAGCGACATTTTTGAAAGTTGTGGGCAATATTTTAAATATTAATAAAGATATTTTACAGGATAGTCAAGAAACATCCAACATCATCACGTCTAAGTTAGTTTAAGACAATAAAAACTAAAAATATACTTATATTATGTCTTTATTAGAATTTTAGAAGCCATTGAATCAATTGTGGAGAATATTCCAATCAAAAACATTTCTGAACCAGTGATAATCATACAGAAATCATTTGCTGTATCTATACAACAAGTGAATATTGAAGAATTCAAAACAATTTGGTCAAACATTCAGTGTAAATTATAAAGGTTTACAGATAGAAATAAAACTCTCACCCCAATGATTTGGTGTTTGGAATGGATAAGTCAACTACCAACTACTGCAGCTATTAATTTACCAAAACATCTACTAAGTCACTTCCAAATGTTACTAATAATACTAGAAGTTACTCATTCAGTCTTTACACTGACTCTCTATTTCTTCGAAGACATAATAACTTCCTAGAAGTATACTGGTAGTGTTGTATATCAATACTGTGTTGGAAAAGAAGACCCTAAGAGGACTAAATCCTCCAGTAAATCTAATTTTTTGTGAAGCCAGAAGTAACTTAGCTGTCTATGTTTCATTTGTCCTTCCTAAATTTAGAATTAAATGGTCATCTCTCAGTATGTTCATTCTGGAATCAATCTTTAGATAGTAAGTTCAGAGTGTATTGACTGACATTTACCTGCATCTTTTTTAAAGATGGATATGGGGACTGGTCAAATGAAGGATGTCATAACATTACTAATAGTGAACAGGGGTTATCTGTGAATGTAATCATCTTACTAGCTTTTGCTATATTATGGTTAGTTAATAGGAATAATGAATGTTATCATTGTCCATGATAATGTATCCGGATGTATCTCCTGTTATTGATGAACCAACAGAGAAACAGAACGCATTGTGTTAGATTCAGTGACTTAATTGGTATCATTTATCTCCCTCCTTTGTCTGACTCTTACAATCATCTCTTATCTCCTTAACAAGTAAACTGTAGATTTATAAACATCTTATTACATTATATAATATTAGAAAACTAACGTACTTCTGATCATTGACAACTTCTTCTTAACTTATGCTTTGCTCTAATGGGGTCTCTACATTACCTTTATTATTGCTGTCCACAGTCGCACTGTCCCCAGGTCTCTGTGTCTGCTACCAGCGCTGTATTGCAGTATTTCTTCTTAGTGACTTTCATGATATGGCTGCGTGAAGCTATTAACTTGTATATGAAATTTTGGTGATGTTCTTGGAAGAAAAATTCATCACTTTGTATTGAAAAGCTATGATTCATCTTGGGGTCAGTACTCAAATGTAATAATTGGCTATAATAGTTGAGATCTTTCATTTTAATATGCACGGTACTCCACTGAACATTATTGTTTGTTTAGCTACATTGTTGCTTATAAAATAACAAAAGATTACTTAAGTATATGTGTAAATCATTGGTATCATTTTCTAGTCTATTTCAAAAAATGTTTGTATTTTTTGATACCAGCTGCTCGAGCCTTTAATGAACCCTTACTATATGTCTATTCTACATTATAGTATCCATTCTGATAATTTACTTGTTCAATTGGGTAGTCTTTTTATCAATCAGACATGTCGAACTAGTTGCATTGTACAAAAAATTGCTCTTACACCACACTTCATAGCAAAGATCATGGTTCAATCAAGCGAAAAGCAATATATTTAAGCCAACAACCTAATATTAGGTTAACAGTAACATTGTACAAAGATACGCTCTTCATTTGGGTTAGGATGGGGTTATTGGGAATGTTGCTTACATAAAGAGATCCACCAACACAATACATTGCCAAATCTCTTTGCTGCATTCTTCGTGATCATCACTGCCTTGAAATGACTACTAATGGTCTGTGCATTTTTATAAGCAATGTCTTCGTTCAACAAAACTTAAAAATTACTGGTCATAAGCGATGGTTCTTTAGTATCACAGCCAAAGATGTCATGTGAACTAATATTGTTGTCCTTTTACCAATTTCTTTTAAAAAAGACGAAAGGTGGGTGTTAGAAAAACACGTTATTGGTGAACAGTTTCAAGATAGTAGCTTTCTGTCCATGGCTGTAGTAAATTCCACTTTAAAAAAGTATTAATATAAATGTTGTAACTCTTCAATTGAATGTAGAGAAAGACCATGCAGGATTGTCTAATCCTCTACTATAGTCCTAGATGATATGGAGATTGGTAATCTAGTGATAGAATTTGAGTAGTGCGTCATCATTTGAGATATTGTTACATACAGATGCCAAATCTAAGAAGTAGATGAAAAAAAAAAGTTACAACGATGAAGACAAATCAATGATAATAGCAGTATCAATCATAAACCCCCCCCCCCCCCCCCCCCCCCCTGTTAGCTATAAGTCTCAAAACCTTAACAGTACCCCAATTTTTTGCTGTCTGTTTGTGTCATCACCCGCTTCAACAGTCTGTTATTCATTTGTGTTTGTGTTTAGCTAGTTTACAAAATTACTGGAACTTGGTTATGTTCACATCAAGTATGGTGAAAACTTTGTTTTAAAAAACCAAAAAGGTGGTAGAAACACTTAGTGGTTTTTTTAAAGTTGTAGCTCAATTTTCTAGAAAAAAGGTTCTTTGAATATGTTAACCAAGTAGACAGAGCTTTAGTCTACATTAGTTTGAGTTAGACACTCCTCTTTGCTTTATGTGCATCATACAAATAGGAAAGTCTAACTCAATAGAACCTAACTTTCCAATAATAAAGTGGGAACACCTTTAAATACTGCAAAACAACCATGCTAATTTTAGAAGTAAAGACTTCCTATAAATATATATTACTGCTCAAAAGTTGCTATTTAAATGTAAACAAAAAGTATATGTTTGTACGACACGGGAAGTGCATACTCCAATGTGAAATTAATAGATTTAGGTTCTAATGTTTAGGATTTAGGGTCTGGGGTTATAATATTAATTTCTCATTGTAGTATGCACTTCCTGTGCTGTATAAATAGTTAAATTAAATCTTCGAATGTTTTATGGCTTTTTTAAACTACTGGTTAGAGAAGTTGTGTGTGACATGGGCTCCTGTTGGGTTTATTTTGGTGAGTGTATTTAATGGAGACTTACATGATATAAACTCTCTTTTCTCTTATTTAGTTAATGTTTGCAGCTGTGAGGCTGGTTGTTGTAAGATCACATTTAATAGTATGTACTTGGAAATGGAAATAAATATTCCATTTACTGTTTGACTCTATAATTAATACCTGTTTTGTAGGCTATTATAAATAAACTGTTCCCAAGTTTTTGAATTACATTAATATATGGACAGCGTTGTTAAGACATTTCTGACATGCTTTGTAACATTGCTTCACAGAATCATGTAAAGTCCATGACTTGATTCAATTTTAGATCTTTAAAAAGCAGTTATAGTTTTGTGATAATTATATTTAAACGAAATTTGGCTAAAATATTTTGTTATTCTGCCATATCTACTTTAAGTGTTTATTCTCATTAAAATTTTCATGCTACATGGTTGTTGTGGTGATTATTATTTAGCAGTTTTTGGCTAAAGATCCCACCTATAGCTACTTCTTTAGATTTTTTATTCTCATTAAATTTTATGATATGTGGTTTTTAAGTAACAAAGTTTTAGTTGCTATTGAGAAATTTGAGAACATTACAAAATAAGTCTAAGTAATATCTCACCAGTGATTATAATAATTAAATTAATTATATGTAACCAGCAAAATTATATAGTAACATGACCAAATGTTATTGTAATAACTTTCCTTACTACAATAGAATTATAAGCTATCTTTTATTAAACAAATGTGTAACCTTATTTTGGAAATTTACAAATCCTATCTGATGCATGAACATAAGCTATGATCTATATCATGTCCAATATATTATATTGCTACCTAGCTATGGTAGATAAATTGAGAATTAATTAAATGTTGAATATGTTTCCACTTTTTTTCAAAAAAAAAATGTAGCAAATATTTATAATGAATAGCAACAAATGAAGATAAATGCTATATATAGTATATGACAATTTATTTACATATATTAGAGTATGTTTTGACAATAGTTAAACTTAAATTGATAGACATATGAGATAAATTAATATAATATAGTGGATATAATGTACATACTAGCATAAACTGTGTGATTTATTGTTATTATTTTTAATATAGACAAAGAGACAAGCCACAAGGATGCCCACTGTTGTAACAAGCAATCCTTCAAATGTAAGTAACATATAATAATATATATATGAACTTATGTAAGACCTGTAACAAAAGATAATTTGGTTGGTTGACTTCCATTTGGAATCTATTTCCTCTCCTATAATGAATTATTAAGTGAGAGTTCATTGGTCACAGTTGAATTGTTAAAACAATCATATATATGATAAGACATCTTCTATTCTTTAGTGTACTGTCTCTTGTGGTGGTGGTGTCAGGACTATGTTACCAGAGTGTGTAGATCAGGATGGTGTTGTTCATCCATTTTGTTCATCACACATTTACTGAAAATGCTGTCCCTTTGCTGATTATTTATTAGTGGACAATCTGTTTGGTTTGAGACTGTAATCAACAGAGTTGTGACACAAAGTAAGACAATAACATAGTCATTTTCTTATATTGTATATATTATGAACTACTACAATTATGCTTTTTTCATTGGTAATGTAGTGAAAAAGTGTATCACAAAATAGGGGCTATTGTCAAAGATACAAATCATGTATATGTACCTTAAAAAGCAGTGAATATATATTGTATTCAATAGTACAGTGTATAATTTCATTCATCAAGTTAAGTATTTAAGAGAGAATGGTTGATTGAAGCAATTGTGACTTGGACTGTTCCCTCATTGGTTTCTTTTAAGGAAAGTGATGAAATGGAATGTTTGTACACTTTATAATTTAATAATTAATATTAATAATATTTATTATAACATAATTAATAATAGTTAAAATCGGAGCATGCTCATGAACAGCACCACATGAAACACATGAATAGAGTTTACTGTTAATTTTCTCATCTATTTCACTCCAAATGTTCTGGTTATTATGGAAAAGGGACTATAGCTGCTGCAATGCCTTGGAATAGCAAACTGTTCTGTCAAGGGATTATATAACTCTTTCAAACCTACAATACTACTAGTTATGGTTCTATTTTCAGCAAATGGTTTAAGTCACATCTGATCTGCTAGATCAAAAAATTACAGCTGTGGAGACATTGTATTCAAAGGCAGGTCCAGCAGGAAGTAAATATTTCGTGTATTAAACAGATTTCACCCCTTAAACCCTAACCATTAACCATACAGAAGTAGGTGTGACTTCCTGTCAGGACCTATAGGCACTTCCTAATTATAAACTCTCTCTCTTCTATGTAAGCGTTTCTTACTCTTAGGTCAAACTTGGTATACTTTATATGCCTAAAAAGTGGAAACATAATTATAAAAAAATCTTAAAAAAAAAAAAAATATAGGGATCACAATGCCAAAAGGAAAAAGGAACAATGTTGAGTTAGACTAGCTTTGGGATTGTGATAAATCAGTATTGAGCTTAAATCACTTTGATTAGCTCTATAGTAAAAAGCCTTGGTTAAAAAATCACAATGCGTTTTTAAGTGAAAAAATCCAAGAGCATCACTACTGAGACAGAATAAAAATACTTTTTATTTACTGACTTTGGTTGCTTTATATCAATAAAACAATTATTATTATATATTTTATTATCTAGATCCACCTCCAGATCCTCCTTATACACCAGGATCATTTCAGTTAAACACTTCCTCAATAGTCAATATTCAAGTAGCCAATGACAATACAAAAAACAACAATTATAATCATCTTTAATACACAACACATCCAATATACCTTCACTCATATAATTCTTCCTGGTGGAGGTTTTTTTAGTAGTGGTGCCAGTTTTCAAGTGACTAATCCTTCCACTATTACTATTGGTAACAATTAAATATTGATGGTACAAACAGTGATGCAGTTATCTGGCTATAGTTTTGTACGTTATCTCAATACCACTAATGAGACAATAACATATTCTGGAAATAATATTACATATTCTACTGGAGTAGCAGGCTTTACAGCAGCTGGTATCACAAGATACTACTATATTTCTTCCTTGGGTATTGCGTATGCATTTAGTGGTACTAAAGGAGCTCAGGATGTACCTACTGGATTGCTTCTTGTTCGACAAGATAGTTTTACAAAACCATTTTGTTGTGTCTATTCTCAAAGTGATACTTTTAAATACTAACTTATTCAAAACTCTTGGTGCTCTATTTAGTGTTAGTATTGTCAATGGAGGGAATGTCTCATTTAACTTTGAGTTTTCAACACAAGGAGCTATCATTATAACATCTTCTACTGTTTTAAACAATGCCTGCTGGAGCAGTGAAGCTATTCATCTTCTTCTAAAGTTCTACAAGTTGGTTCATCTAGTTACTCACCTATTGATCGAGTTATTCGTATTGGAGATAGAGGTTTTGAGGATACTCCATTTCAAAATACAGAGACTGCATTTCTGGAGTATGATTCCTTTTTTATCAACAATAAAAATGCTGTGTTTTCTGTTGGTTCAAGGATAACTAATAATATCTTCCAACAAATTATAGACTTTTTAGAAGTGGAGGGACTCCTACTGCTCAGTTTCACTGTCTCAGGTAATGCTCTACGCTTTGCAGGATTTAATGTGATAACATTATCTGACATATCTCCAAACTATCAATATAGCCTCAGGTTTTGCACTAAACACATGTACGACAACAAATATTATATCCTCTTCAAACACCATCCTCTGGTATTGCATTCTTTGCATCTGAGACTTCCTCTGGTGGTAATACATTTTCAATTAATGGAGGTACTATTCCTCCTGTCTCAGGACCAGGGTTTTATATATCAGTGGTGACACTGCTTTTTTTACAGCATCTCAGTCTACACAAAATGCTATCACTTCTGCTACTACTACTCAAACAATTAATGCTAGTACTGCTACCTTCACAACAACATGGAGTAATGGTGTTACTTCCATTGACACTGAATGGTAACAACATTGTTGATATCACAGGCTCATGAATTTGGCTTTACGAAAATGGTGATTCCATTCGATATAATAGTGGTACTATTACTTTATCACCTGCTGACTCTAGAGGACCATTTGCTGGTATTTCTCAGTTAACATACTATAGAGCTGTGCACAGAATATTTTTATCTATCCTAGTGCTTCAGATGAGACAATATCAGTGGACAGTTCTTATCGACTTTATATCAATGGTAACCAAGCTGTTCTTGTCAATGCACCTATGTAATTGATCTTGTTAACAATCCTGTCGTTTGCTGTAAGTACACGTACTAATTCACTTGGACAGACTGTGTTTAACAATTGGAGGTAGTGATATTATTATTCTGGATAGCAGTGTTGAACATTATGATCTTGAGCTACTGATGATATTTCTTATAGTTTGAACACTTTGACTGGTAGTACAATGCAGGAGGAAATAAATATTAATTACATACTAACAAGTATATCAATACAGGACACATGCTACTACTCCACAACCATAGAATAGTATCATTTTTGAATTGGTCCATTTATCTGTGCTATGACCTGGATATGACATGCTGTGTACTATAGACCTGGATATAGGACCCGATTCATTTATTACTGACAGACAAAACATTATCAATCCTAATTTCATTTACTATAATGCGTTCCCAATATCACTATTGGGCTGGTGATTATACTGATCTTATCGTTGGTAGTAAAGCTATCATTACAACTGTACTACAATACCCTCTATATCTAACAGTGATATAATATGGTTGTTACCTAATATAGTGGTACTATTATGTCAGAACAACTGACATATTAAATCCAGTGATTACCATCTTACAACAGTTTAGGATATACATGTCATGTGTCAATCCGATTGTGTTTGTATATACAACGTAACACAGAAGATCTTACAATTATTGTAAAAGGTAAGTAATACTGGTAAATTTTGCAGCATTGTTGTTTCCGTCAATTTTGCAGACACTAGTGTAATCACAGTTCCTATGGAGCCAATCCTGGGCACACTACATTGGGGGATATGGTGATTAAGTAAATTATCATCACTTTTAATAATTAAATGGGTCCCAAAATCAGATCTTCTCTTTCCAATCAACTGGTTTCATACAAAATATCTCTACAATGATGAAACCCATCTTAATTTTTATCGGACATAACTGTCTCATTATTATTTATTAACTACACTAATCTCTCACAAGTACAGACAAAGGAGCTGGTAATATGTACCTGTCATGCTAAGTGTTGGACATAGTGATACTACTAAATACTACTGTTCTATGTTTTAAAAGGTATGCCTTCTTTGAATGTTATGGAGATGATTCATTTGAGGTTATGTCATATTGGTTATTACTACAATGAAAATATATATTATTGAGTTACAATTTTTAGGCTGTTTTGTCATAGAACTTTCCTGAAGTTGGTATCATGTCGAGGTAGATTTCCTCGTTGGTTTTACAATACTAGTTCAAGTCAGTGTGAACTGTTCCATATGGTGGTTGTGAGGTAATGAAAAGAAATTTGGGAGTCTTAAAGAATGCATTAAACATTGTGGTTAGTGGATAATTTACTTGTATTCTGGCTTCATATAAAAACAAAACTTTAATGTACATTATTACTTTGATCTAGGCTGTTCATTTGGTAAACCAATCAAAATGTGTAGTTCAGACATTTGTGATATTAATACTTGTCTGACTATCCTAGAGCAAAATGTTATCCTGATGAGTGTGATGATTGTAAACCGAGATATTTTATTGGATATAATGAAGTCACAAGTGTTTGTGGTAAAGCCAAAGCCAATAATGAATTTCTTTTGAATGTAAATTATAATGTCTTATTAATTATTACATTTTCTACAGACAAGTGTTTACTCTCAACAGTTCATGGTCCATGTACTATAAATATTAAGCGATGGTATTACAATAGTACAATAGGTAGATGTCAACAATTCACATATAGTGGTTGTGGTGGTAACAAAAATAACTTTGATAGTTTAAAAAAATGTCTACAACAATGTGGTAAGTTGTTAAACCATCTTAATTTGCTTTAAAAAATAACATCTTATGCATCATATTAATTATAGGTATCTGTAACTAAAGTTTTAATTTTTAAAGAATCTGAATGTTTTTTTGCATATATCCAAGAATCTTTATCAGTTGATATATAACTGCATCATAAATGATTTTTTATATCCCCTGATGAAGATTCTTGCATGGATAAGAACTGATAGATTGAACTTTTTAATATCACTTATAGCAAGAAATAGTAGTGATAATAAACATGATTTCATTTTTCCCAACCACTTAGATCTTTACAATGTTATAAATCTTATAATATTATTTTTTAATTAAATGACTAATAGTCACATGTTGAAACATTAGAAAAATATCTATGACAACGTTGGTAGTGGATGACTTTCTTTAATTTACCATAAAATAAACATTGTTTGATCTTATTTACTAATTTCATTTAGATGTATTAATTAAAGGAAACACTGTATATGATAATATGTTCTTATATCAGGTGTTAGATCTGAAAAGGGTGTTCAAGATGTACAATGTCTAGGCAACCCATGTAATCTACACAATGTCCCAATATACCTGATGCTATATGTATACCATCAAGTTATGGTCAATGTTCAGCACAATTCTTCAACAGTACTGGTCATAATGTCACAAATAGTTGCAGTATGTGTTAGTTTAATAGTAAAATCCAACTAACTTGATGCTTTCATTTTATTAGATTCATGTCCTGCTAATAAACCCCCAGTTTATTGTCCTAATATTTGTGATCAACAAACTGTTCTAATTTTCCTGATGCTCAATGTGTTCTTGACAATTGTGGACAATGTCAAGTAAAATTTATAGTCAATGGAACTGATGTCACAGATCAGTGTAGTAAGTATTACCACAATATCTAATGTTTAACAAATATCTTATTGTAATTGTATTATAACTTATTTGAATAGGATCCTGCAATCTACAATGTGCTTCATTACCTTCTAACTGCACACGACCACAAACTGACAGTTGTGGTTGTCCTATTTGTAGAGGGTATTTATATAAATAAGTAATAACAACAGATCCTATCCTATTAATTTCCCCACATATGATTCTTTTACTTATAGTTATTATATAATTTTAACTCTTTTTGTATAGAAATTAGTCAATGTCATCAACCTCCATTTACTGGTCCATGTCATGGTAGTTTTCCACGATACTTTTATAATGCTACTAGTCAGAAATGTGAAAAATTTATTTATGGAGGTTGCTATGCCAATGAGAATAATTTTTTCAGTCTACATGAATGTCAACAGCAATGCTCAAGTCAGTAAAACAAGTTTATAAGTTATTCTCTGATTGTTAATATGATTTCTTATTAATAGATATCTTATGTCATGATAGATTGCCCTCCAACATGTAGTCATGAATTTTGTACAGTTAAAAGAGGTGCCATCTGTTCAATGTAAGTTACTAATCCAATATAATTTTTAACCCTCTCTTCCATTAACTTACATATAGACCTATGGAATCTGGTATTGACTGTAAATCAAATAATTGTACTATTACTAATTGTTATGCTTGCTACTATTCATTTAACACACTACCATTCCCTCAGTTGCCTCCCTCTTGTCCTCATGAGTGTAACAATCCATTAAATGAGACATGTATGAAGACATGGGGTCGTTGTGTTCGTAGCACTTTTCTTAAAAAGTATAATACGGTATGTAATATAAGATTGATTTTTGATCAAGTTATATAATTTAATCACTAATGTATGTTCATTATATTTAATTATAGATTCTACCTCAAGATATTAATTCAAACAATTTTCATTGTTGGAACCACAAAGCCTGTGTTAGGCACTGATGTCTTGACATTGATAAGTGTGCTCTGACTATCATATTATAATTACTACTTTGATTGTGTTTTAGGTTTTTGTTTGCTTGGTCAAGTATTATATATTTTATGCAAGTAATCTTGCATACTATTATTGTTACACACTTTGACCAGCGACTTTATTTTTTGTGTTGATTGAAATATAAGACTTCCTTTTTTAAAGAAACTCCCTTTCAATTATCATGTTAATCAATATTGGGAATACTATATTATACTGCTTTGTTTTATGTACAAACAACATTCATAGTATGAACTGGAGACAGTAATTTACAATAGTGAAATCCCACTTGATTGTTTTGATGAAAAGATCAGTTGAAATAATAGATACCATAATAGATTGTCATGATGAGATTTCACACCAGCTGATGTAAGAAAGAACCCAGTATGTATGGTAGGATAAATTACCTACTATTGTTAAGATAATTGAAAAAAGGAAAATTAACCCTGTACTTTTTTTTATATATTTTTTCCAAATTTATACATAGCGTAAGTGTATTTGTTACTAACCAGAACAAGCAGACAAGGAGGAGAACATTGGTTACAGTATCAATGTCATTTTACAGTCAATAAATGTGTATGGGGCCATACTAGAGGAAATTGTCAGTTAGAAATGTAAATGTCCACACCTTATCTTTAACGCTATTAAAACTGATCTTTTTATATTTATAGGCTACAAAGGAGGTATGTCATCTTTTAATGTAACTCATTATCATTTTAGTGAGTGGCCTGATCATGGAGTACCTACTGATAAGATGTGTATAATTAAATTTATTGGTCATATTCGTAAGGTACATCCTCCTGAGGGAGCTCCTCTTGTAGTTCACTGTAGTGCCGGAGTGGGAAGAACTGGCACCTTCATTGTGTTAGATCATTAATACAGTTTTTAGTAATACATTTAATATTAATTGTAATATCAATATTAGTATATACCTGCAATAACACAAATTAACCCTGTGATATCATATGTTTAGTGACGTTATCATAGGACAATGTTATCAAGAAAGAGCCCTTTGTTGACCAGTAATTGAAGCCTGGTATGAACATGCTATTTCAACTAAATGTAATACAAGAAAGAAATGGTGGTCTAGTGCATCATCAAATAATGTCAATTATCATCTAAATCAATAATTTATTTTGGTGAATTGGGTTCACTAGTGCTGAAGGACTTTGTGATAACTCACATCGTAGTGATGAAAACTATGGTCTTAAAGACACTTAAAAACATTAAACCAAGGCCTTGGTTTAATGTTGTTTAAGTGTACTCACAAACTGGTGATTATTCACTTAAATAAATAAAGAATAAAATAACTTGAAGCATGTGAGCTGTTTTAATAGATGCATAATACTACATATAGAGTTGTCTTTATATACCAGCATTCACTCACTGGTGATGGGTCATTTGGACAATTAATGAATAATTCCTCTTTAATATTAATAAGAAATGTGAGATATCTATCTATAGATAAAACTCAAATACAAGGATAGATACCTTGTTAAGATCAAAGAGGATGATACCAGACTAGTCATCAACATTTGTGGTATGACTAGTCTGGCTTTGTGGCTCAAATTGATTAGATTATGCATTGGAGGTTTTTATAGGGAAATAGGGCAGTCAGGCTTCACTCTCATGCACTACTTCCTGTATCTAACCTATATGTGTATGTGTGTATATGTATATATATGTGTATATATTGTATATATATGTGTATATATATATATATATATATGTATGTATGTGTGTGTAGTGTGTATACGTATTTAGCCTCTTTCTTCAGAGTTATTACTATAGTAGACTATTAATGTTTCACTGTATATCATCAGTAAGAACAACAAAGATGAAGATGCTGTTCTCTTTGACTGTTGTTGTCATTTCTCTTCAGTTTAGATGTTCACAACAAAGTAGCAGTAAGTATATATATATATGTTTGTATATATATTATATTTAATTAAGTACGCAATACTCCAGCAATCACCATTGGTGAGTATACTGATCTCACCCATTGTGTGCCAACATCATTGTACATGTGTCATTTGCTTGCAAGTATCACTGTAGTAGTGTGTAATATATATTGATCATTCAGAAGTATACAATGAACTATTAATGTGTTTTTAGAAAAAAGTGTTTGTGTATTGTTTTTGTCCTTTTATCTATCTTAGTTTTTTTCTAATTTCAATAATATCTATTAAGTCATATCAACAATAATATAATGATAGTATATAATAATATATTGTTATTATGACAATAATTTGTATCTGTAATTATACTTTATGTACATATACTTTATATTTACATTTAGACTATGATCCAAATGAATTTTATCCCTGGCCTGGTCCCCTAGAAATCCCTGATGATGGTAGATCATTCATTAACTGTAAGATGATACTATGATGTTATATACATTTTATATTTTCTTCTTTGCTTTAGCTGGTAATGTGACAGTGGAACTTCCCAGCAATAAATCTGAACGAATGATAAAGATTCGACCTGATGTTATGTTGACTCTCAATTGTACTCCAATAATTAATACAATTATTATGACTGGAGGAGGCACTATTTCTAATATAATGATTGAATGGTTACTTCTTGTAATAAAAGTAGATGGTACCTTTGATGATTCACAACAAACAGTTACCAATGGTACTGATGGGTATGTTATTGTTTAATATGTTCATGCATGACTTGATCTCCTTCTCTCTCTCTCTCACACACACACACACACACACACACACACACACACACACACACACACACACACACACACACACACACACACACACACACACACACACACACACACACACACACACACACACACACACATAGAATTTATATATCTTCAACGGTAGTTTCTTAAAAGTCTTTCAGCCAATTATTACCTCTCAAGCCAAGCTGGGAAACTCTGGTACTTACTCTTGTAAAATTTATTATGATCAAATGCAACCTTTTGGGCCTCCTCTCAGGAAGTGTGTTAAGTCCTCATCTACCCTGAAGACTATAGGTCAGAAAAACATATCTCTATAATATACAATAATATGTCTGCGTATGCTTTATATATCATCATTCAGAAGTTTAAATGTGTTACACAAAACTGCCAACAAAAGGAATTTGTAAATTATATCATTCAAGGGTCATGCCACTATGCTTCTTATAAAGAAGGAACAAACTTTTTATGCCCTCAGTTCTAGATTTTCAACATAATGTCTAGAGATGTAATGCAGTACTTAAATACTGTAGGACTAAGAATTATCATGTACTTAAACATTAGGTGACTCTCCAACTATTGCAAGAGGAAATGAATTGTTCACAAATGGTTCTACCACATATGTACTCATTGGACAATATGTCTGCTTAAATCAACCACCATTATTTACACCAATCCTGTGTGCTCAAACTCATCCAATAATACCAGACCCATCAGCCACATTCTTTGTAAATGGAAGACAAGTAATAGAAGGAGGTTTAGATGGCATTTATTCTCAAGCCAGTCCTGATGGTATAGCTGGAAGAGACACTGAACTTCAATTTGTTAAACCAGTCTTAGTGAATTTAATAGCTCATAACACAATTATTAATTGTACCCTCTCAAATCAATTTGGAATGGATACTGAATTCAGTAGACTTCTCTTAGGTAGGTAGGTGTGTATATATCTTGTTACCTAGATCTAGATCTTAGTAATTTTCTAGTGTTTGAGGTTTATAATTAGTTAAAGCTTTAATATTTACAATACATTTAGTAGTAAAATGGATGCTAATTAATTTAGTAGTAAAATGGACGCTAATCAACTATTGTATATGCAGTATAGTCAGTTTTATTTGTGGATATAAAAATTTGTTGATGAAATTTACATGAATTTAAGATTGTTTCCTGTTTGCCATGTTTAATTAATACCTGTTTTATTTTTGTGGGATTTAATTAATATTTAATTAACTTTTAATTTTATTTTTAATTTTTGGCAGCACCATCAAAATTAAAATCAAAACAAAAAATGCTAGCTTTATTAAGACATTTTATATATATGTTCATGTGAATATATATATATATGTATGTACCTTGCTTAGATCCAATAGTGAATGCAGTTACACCATCTATTCAAGGAAGACTTTAATAGCTTTATTATACATTTTATGCTAAACCACTATTGTCTATATATGTGTTTATGTGTCTTGTTTAGATTCAAAAGTGAATACAGTTACACCATCCATTAAAGGAAATCCTCCTGGTGGTCGATGTTCTTCAATTGTAGCAGGAAAAATCTGTCCTGTTATAGGAGATATTGTCACAATAACATGTAACACCTCATATGCTGACAGTTATGTGATAAGTGGTCCCAATCAAAGGACGTCAATAAATACACCAACTAACATTTACCACTACATCAGCTGATGCAGGAACCTATACTTGTATGAGTATCAATGATTGTAAATATGACACTGGTACTGCAACACTTGAATCGTGTAAGTCTGTTCACACTAATAATTGGAGACATTCCTTATTTTGTTATTTAGGTCGACCTGGTATGGTAAGATTTGAAGTATCAACAGGCGAGAATGATATTACAGAAAGATGTCTTGAAAAGTTTTCAGAATCTACCACAAACACTTAGGCTCAGATGTAGACCTGATGTGGACCAATCTGGTGTTTTCTATACTTTTTTTACACAATGATCAGTTCATTCCAAGGGGAAGAAAATGATTACTATTGATATTGATATAGACAAGTCTTTACTTACTGGTAACTACACATGTCGAATGGATTCTCCATGTGGTACTTTCTATGCTTCTACAATTTTCACTGAAGGTAAAAAAATTATATATGATATGTTGATTGCATTTATTAATTGTTAAAGCAACACTAAAAACAAGGGTTGTAATTTGGTAGTGTCCTAATATTTTAATTTGCAATAAATCAGAGGCAGAATTGATTACTAAACCACTATTGTCTATATGTGTTTATATTTTGCTTAGATTCAATAGTAAATGGCAGTTATAGCATCTATTCAAGAAAATCCTCCTGGTGGTCGATGTTCTCCAAGTGTAGCAGGAAAAATCTGTCCTGTTATAGGAGATATTGTCATAATAACATGTAACACCTCATATGCTGACAGTTATGTGATAAGTGGTCCCAATCAAAGGACGTCAATAAATACACCACTAACATTTACCACTACATCAGCTGATGCAGGAAACTATACTTGTATGAGTATCAATGATTGTCAAAAATAACACTAGTACCATAGCACTTAAATTGTGTAAGTTGAAATTCACACTAACAATAATAGAATATGTTGAGATATTTCTTATTATGATTATTTAGGTCGACCTGGTATGGTAAGATTTGAAGTATCAACAGCGAAAATGATGTTACAGAAAGATGTCTTGAAAAGTTCCAGAATCTACCTCAAACACTTAGGCTCAGATGTAGACCTAATGTGGAGCAATCTGGTGTTTTCTATTACTTTTTTCACAATGATCAGTTCATTCCTAGGGCATTTAATGACACTATTGATCATGATATAGACAAATCTTTACTTACTGGTATTTATACTTGTCAAATGGACTCTTCATGTGGCACTTTTATGATTCTACAATTTTCACTAAAGGTAAAAACTTACATTATGATATGTTGATTGCATTATTTAATTGTTAAAGCAACACTAAAAACAGGGGTTGTAATTTGGTAGTGTCCTAATATTTAATTTGCAATAAATTAGGGGCAGAATTGATTGCTAAACCACTATTGTCTATATGTGTTTATTGTCTTGCTTAGATTCAATAGTAAATGCAGTTACAGCATCTATTCAAGGAAATCCTCCTGGTGGTCGATGTTGTTCAAGTGTAGCAGGAAAAATCTGTCCTGTTATAGGAGATATTGTCACAATAACATGTAACACCTCATATGCTGACAGTTATGTGATAAGTGGACCTAATCAAAGGATGTCAATAATACACCACTAACATTTACCACTACATCAGCTGATGCAGGAACCTATACTTGTATGAGTATCAATGATTGTCATAATGACATGGTACTGCAACACTTGAATTGTGTAAGTTCACACTTACTGTTGTAAATGTGGATGGATTGACAATTGCATATTAATATATATATATATATATATATAATATGTAATTGCATAGTAAATGATAATAATAACCATCTAATTATTATCATGTAACTCTTAACCAATAGGTGACTCTCTAGCTATTGTTCATAAATGGTTTTACTACACATATATACTAATAGGTGGTTATTATTAATTAGTTAAAGCTTTAATATTTACAAATACACTTAGTAGTAAAATGGATAATGGATGCTATTAGCCATTTATATTGAATTTGTGAATGTCTGCCATGTTTAATTAATACTTTGGTTTA
The DNA here is from genome assembly GCF_016097555.1 of Gigantopelta aegis. Taxonomy (NCBI): domain Eukaryota; kingdom Metazoa; phylum Mollusca; class Gastropoda; order Neomphalida; family Peltospiridae; genus Gigantopelta; species Gigantopelta aegis. Next base: position 36,431 of record NW_024533854.1, on the reverse strand, counting down.
TAAGTTAAGTCCTGATATTAGTGACCACAATGGTTTATAAGTTAAGTCCTGATATTAGTGACCACAATGGTTTATAAGTTAAGTCCTGATATTAGTGACCAATGGTTTATTAGTTAAGTCCTGATATTAGTGACCACAATCTAAGACATTTTTAAATATGAAAATTACAAATTTATTGTCACTTTATATTAAAAAGGTCCTATTCCTAATGGCACAATAGCACTATCCAGAAATGGTAACACTATCAGTCCTCCTTGCTACAAACCTGGGAATGTTCTAACTCTATTTTGTACTCAACAATCAGGACAACAACCAATAGCCACTAATTAGAAGGTTTAGAAATATGGTGTTTTATTTGGTAATGGTACTACCTTATCTATAACCTCATCTGGTACTTATACTTGTGAACTATCAAATATTTGTGCTTCCTTAAATACTACACTTCTTGTTAAAGGTAAGATTATAACTACAAAATTATTACATGTAATTTAATTAATTTACACAACAAAAGTTAACACTAACCAAAAACTTGTCTATACACTAGGCAATTAACATTTTTCCAAATCAATCATCTATTATATCTTTATTATAGAGCCACCAGACATTTGTAATGAGGAGGGTGGTTTAGCTATATCTCCTATGGTTTTCAGTTCACAATGGTCAAAATATATGTATTAGGTCTGGTAATTCAACTACATTAAGCTGTATGTTGGTTAATGATGACGTGACAACAAATCCTAAATTGTCATATCCATATTGTCAATAGGTAAACATGACTATGCTGCTCTTGATATTAAACAAAGTTAGTTTTATCATTCAAAATTGTTAGTAATATTCCTTTATCATTGACACACTGAGCAGTGGAAATACATAACTACGACACTTTTCAGTTAAAGAAAGGTTAGTTATGTAATCTTGTTTCCATTACATATCATGTTCAGACTTATTAGAAGAACAGAATGGGTATGATGTAATTAAATTAAATCAAGGTTGGTAATCAATTATAAAACAATCATATTTATTCTTTTATTTGTACATTATTTAGTTAATACACTATTATATAATATTGTAGATATGCAAGTTTAATTTTTGTTTTTACTGTAGATGTGCTGTATGAAAATATTGAAGTTACAAATGAACATGATGTCAAACATCATCCCTCACTTGAAGGTACAATAAGTTGACATATACTATGATAATGAATCATAGAACCCACATATGAAACAATGATCTATGATCATGATATTGGTCATAATATTAACATGAAGGACTTTTGTTTATTTGTTAAAACATCTCAACAGTTTCTTAAAAGTGAATTCAAGGTACATAATGAATAGGTCTTAAATTTGATTTATCTGTTTTATATGAAGGATATTGAAAAGTTTGTCACAAATAAAGTCATCTGAGATTGCTATGATACATCAGACAAAGAATCGGTTCAAAACATTACTCCTTGTTAGCAAACAATCTTACAATTATTTAAATGTTGTTTCTCTCTTTTGAGTTGATGACAACATTGTTCCATTAAGTCCAATAGAAGGAGAGGAAGGATCAGATTATATCAATGCATCTTATGTTAATGTAAGTATATCATTAGTACTAGTGATATATTAATATCTATATTACACAGGGCTATAAGAGGAAGAATGCTTACATTGCAACACAAGGTCAGTTATAATCTGAGTCAATATAAACCATTACCTTACATTACATTTGTCATTATAGGACCTCTACCAAATACAGTTGTTGACTTTTGGAGGATGATATGGGAATATAAACTATCTACTATTGTTATGTTAATTGAAACAGGAAAAGTAAATCAGTATTTTTTTGTTTACATATTCTTTCCTAATTTATACATAGTGTAAGTGTACTTGTTACTGGCCAGAACAAATAGACAAGGAGGAGAACATTGGTTGTGGTATCAATATCACTTTATAGTCAGTAAATGTGTGTGGGGGCTATACTAAGAGGAAATTGTCTATTAGAAATGTTAATAACAACACCTTATCCTTTATGCTATTAACATTGATCATTTTATTTCCAGACTAAAAAAGGAGGTATTTCATCTTTTGATGTAACTCATTATCATTTTAGTGAGTGGCCTGATCATGGAGTACCTACTGATAAGATGTGTATGATTGAATTTATTGGTGATATTCGTGAGGCACATCCTCCTGAGGGAGTTCCCCTTGTTGTTCACTGTAGTGCTGGAGTGGGAAGAACTGGTACCTTCATTGTGTTAGATACTATGTTACAGAGAGTGGAACAAGAAGAGAGTCTTAACATTTATGACTTACTTCTGGAGATCATACATCAAAGAGTCAAACTAGTTCAAACTGAAGTAAGCATTTATGAATATGTATAGTGTAATGATTAGTATCCTCCTCATATATAGGCCCAGTATGTGTACATTCATGAGTGTCTATCAGAGTACATCCAGAGCATAACTACTTCTTTTCCTATCACTGGAACATATGGTATTATCAGAAAACTTAGTCAGAGAAAGGAAGGAAAAAGTGGTTTTGAAAGGCAATTTGAGGTAAGGTCATCGTAATCATTCTAAAAATATCCTTAATTTATAGCTCTTAAAAGAACTGTCAAACAGCACAACATCTCATTCTAATGTTCTTGAAAATTATGTTAATGCCAGCAAAGTTGATGTAAGAGATATTTATTAGCATACGATATATCATATCTCTATTATAGAGTTTACAAACAAAACTCAGTGTTCATAATAGCACAAGCACCAGTAAAAGAGACCATACCTGATTTCTGGAGAATGATATGGAAAGAAGAGAGTAAAAGTATTGTATTATTGTGTACTGACAATGTAAGTTAGTTGACTTGTACACTAACTTCTTATTGACTCAATGTGTTCATGATATAGAAAGAGAACTCTCATTTTTGTCCAGACCTTATGAGTGAAGTTGTGACTTATGGAAACATCTCTGTTAAAATGGTATCTGAAGATCTAGAAATAGATTACACAATAAAATGTCTTGAGTTAAATGAGGTACATGTATGAATGTATTATTATTATGATTCTTAGTTAAATGTATGTTTACTTAGTTTAACCACATCCTGTATACTCTCTATATAATTTGACTTTCCATCTTGTAAACAGAGTTCCTATAAGAAATCAATAATACTTTGTTAAACAATATTAGTACAGGTTATGAGCCCAGGATCCTCTAGCTGAACCATGAGTAATAACGACAGACTTTTTGGTAACATACCTCAATTGAACAATGATAAAGATTGGCAAGTCTGGAAGTTCCAGGTGACTCATGCACTGAAGGCAGCTAGCCAATGGGAGTTTGTTACCAGTACAGCAAGTTCCTCTGCTCAAGGGTATGAGGCTAATAGACAGAAAGCGTTCTACTCCATACTTCAATGTATAGGACAGAGAAACATCCCAGCAGTTATGAAGTGCAAAGATCCAAAAGAACTGTGGGATACACTGTGTCAATTATTCGAGAGAAAGACAGTCAGTAACAAAGTTAACGTGTTGATGCAACTGTATGGTCTTCGAATGAGAAAGGAGGATCAATTCGTGACCATTTGAGACAGCTAGATGAGCTAGTAGACCAGTTAACTGCCCTTGAAGAGAACATTAGTGAGCTAAACAAGGTAGCAGTGTTATTGCGAAGCGTTCAGGAGAGTTACCCAATGTTGGTGACAGCCCTACTTGCAAGGGGAGATGCTGAACTAACCCTTATATTTGTAAAGCAAGCATTGCTAGACGAGGAACAAAGGCAGAGTAGTGGAGCCAGTGGTGAGACAAAGTCTGGCAGAGATTCGGCACTAAGAGTCGGATATAGAGGAGACAGACGGTGCTATAGGTGTGGAGAAGTAGGTCATTTCCAGAGAGACTGCAGAAGGTCACTGCCTGAACAAACAAGAAGAAACAGTATCGTGGCCGTCGGCGGCCAAAGCATCACGCTGAACACACAGCAGATAGAACAGGAGAAAAGACAGATAGCAGTGTTCCTTCTGAATCAGATTCTGAGCCACAGGTCATGTTCATTGCTCACGAAGCTACTGCATTGACAGCCGAAACACAAGATGAAGGCTGGATAATAGACTCTGGAGCTAGTCGACATATGACCTTCCAACGGAGTATTATTCGAAAATTACAAGGAGTTCGATACTCCTGAGTTAGTGGGATTGGGGGATGGTCATACTGTGAACGCATTAGGAACCGGAAGTATTAAAGTTATCTCCCAACTACCAAACCATAAACGAATTACTGGATGGTTGAACAATGTACTGTATGTTCCAAAACTCTCAACCAATTTATTTAGTGTTAGAGAAGCAGCGTTCAATGGAAACGTAACATCATTTGGAAGAAGGTGCTGGATACGTAGCAAAAAAATCGACTGGTTGGTGTTGGATCACCTGTAGGAAAACTGTACAAGTTAGACTGTAAGATAGTACCATGTTTAAAAACAAGCTGCTCACGTTACTAAAGAGGATAACCAGAAAACCAATCTATGGCATAAAAATGACTAGCACATGTCAATATTCAACAATTACGACAGCTGAGTACTATTGCTGATGGTATCGACATACCATCTAATGGCAAGTATGATTTCTGTGAGGCTTGTGTAGAAGCAAAGATGCAAAGAAAACCACACCACCCACTCAATGAAATTAGGTCCACAGAACCACTTCAATTAATTCACTCAGATGTTTGTGGTCCAATGCAAACCGAATCAATTGGAGGTAGCAGGTATTTTATTACTTTTATTGATGATCATTCCCGTTACTGTAGATGTTACTTTATGAGATACAAGTCACAGGCTTTAGAAAAGTTTAAGGAATTTAAAGCTGAAGTAGAGAAGGAATCAAATCATGTTATCAAAGCACTAAGGGCTGACAGAGGTGGAGAGTATACCTCTGAAGAGTTCTTAACTTACCTGAAAGAGAATGGAATTCGAAAGGAATTTACAGCAGCACATTCACCACAACAGAACGGGACTGCTGAGAGGTTCAACAGAACCCTCATGGAAGCTGCTAAATCAATGTTAATACATGCAAAGCTCCCTAACTTGCTTTGGGCTGAAGCCGTATCTACAGCATCTTATTTGAGAAATAGGATGGTGACAACAGCACTCCAGTCAAAGTTCATCCCTTACCAATTGTGGTTTGGAAAGAAACCTGACCTGAGACATATAAGAGTTTTTGGGTGTGTTGTCTACTCCATGTCTGGGAAGGCAATCCCAAGAAGCTTGATAAGAAAGCCCACAAGCTCCGGTTCATTGGTTACACTGAAACAACAAAGAATTACAGAGTCTTTGATGTGGAGAGAAAAGGAGGTGCTATGTCAGACATGACCTCATCTTTAATGAGAATGACTATGGTGGAAAAGAAATTAATAACTGTGAGTCTATAGAAGAGACAAATACAGAGATAGATAATGAGGAAATGTTAATTGAAAGGGAGGTTGAGGTGCAGGAGGAGAATCAAGAATTATTAGACCAGAGCACCAACCTACCTTACCCACAGCACCTAGTCAACAACAAATCACTCCTGCACAAGATGAAGAACCAACTTCACAGCCACCACGCCGATCTGAAAGATCACGAAAACCGCCAGTTCGTTATGGACATGATGATTATGCCAACCAGGCATGTGATCAAGCTAGCAAGATTGTAGAACCAGCTACTATTGAAGAAGCGTTTCAAAGCATTAACTCTAAAGAGTGGAAAAGAAGCGACAGATGCAGAATATGCATCATTACTTGAAATCATTGACACATCACATTTAAAATGAAAGACCTTGGTGAGTTCGTATTCATTGCCTCGGCACTATTAAAGAATTTACAGAACCAAAGACAGTCTTTACATGTGCCAAAGCCAATATATATCACCGTTTACTGGAGAAATATGGACTATCTGACGTTAATACTGTTGCCACACCAATGGACTCTTGAACGTCAAAGAATAGTTGAAGATGATGGTTACAGTAAGACAATTGACTCGATTCTCTATCAGTCCATGTTTTTACATGGCAGTATATTCACACTTGGCAAGAGCAACACGACCGGACCAATATCTAACTCTGTTGCTGTTGTATCACGATACAATTCATCACCAACAGTTACACACTTTACTGCTGTAAAGTGAATACTTCGTTACCTTAAGGGTACTATCAATCTCTCACTACAATACAAAGTCACAGGTCAAGAAATAATTGGATACTCAGATGCTGACTGGGCAAATGATTTAAACAATCGTCACTCTACCACAGGAAATGTATTTGTTATGGCTGGTGGAGCCATTAGCTGGCTTAGTCAAAAACACACCAACAGTAGCACTCTCTACCTCAGAGGCGGAGTATATGTCATTAGGATCAGCTACTCAAGAAGCTATATGGCTTAAAAGATTACTAAATGATTTACATGCTGAAAATCAAGAACCAATTGAAATACGAGAAGATAACCAGGGTACTATAGCTATGACTAGAAACCCAGTTGGACACAAGAGAACAAAACATATTGACATCAGACACCACTTTGTAAGAGAATCTGTTCAGTCTGGTCTAAATCGAATATCATACTGTGCAAGTAAAGATATGTTAGCTGATGTTTTTACCAAGGCTGTACCGAAACCTCGTTTTGAAGCATTGAGAGATAAACTCGGACTAGTTAATTATCAACTATGAATCAAGGAGGAGTGTAATGAATGTATTATTATTATGATTCTTAGTTGCTTAATTAAATGTATGTTTACTTAGTTTAACCACATCCTGTATACTGTATATATAATTTGACTTTCCATCTTGTAAACGGAGTTCCTTTAAGAAATCAATAATACTTTGTTAAAACAATATTAGTACAGTACATACAAAATGAATGTTAGCAGTAACTGATATTAAAATATTTAGGATAATTCTGATCAGACAATGTCAGTGTCTATCTTCTGGTATGATAGCTGGTATGAACATACAAAACCACTGACTGGATCTTCACTTCTCAATATGTTTGATACCATAGTTAAAAATCAAAGTAAAACTGGTAACAAACCTATTACTGTTGTATGCAAGTAAGTCATGTACTATATACATGTGTGTGCATGTGAGTATTGTATTTGTTAAAGTGATGGTGTTGGTAAAAGTGGTACATTTGTGAGTATCTACTCTGAACTTGAGAGAGTAAAGACAGAGGGAGTAGCTGATATATTTCAGTTCATAAAGAAAGCTAGAAGTCAGAGAGCAGGACTAGTCAAAGAAGTGGTATGTTTTAGCGTAGTAGATATAATAAGTGATAATATTGTTATTGTTAGGAGCAGTACATATTTTGTCATGAAGTTCTTTCAGAATATGCAGAAGAAATGTCAAAATATGAAAAATTTAAGCATGATATGTGACAGCGTGACTGTTGCCTGAACTATAATGTTGTGACTATCTCTAACTCAACATGATGCAATAAAAAAGTTATGTATTTGCTTAGAGTAGATTTGTATACGATGTTCAAAAGTGTATAGAGTTAATCCCGTGTTGTTTGTATTGTGAACATACTGCTAGACTGTAATTGCCATATTTGGGCAAAGCAGTGATTACATATACATGATATCTCATTATTACTTTTATATTATTCTTAAAATATTTTAATGATACTATTAGCTATTTATATAATAAAATAAAAAAATACAATTATCTTTCTTACTTAAAAAAAGCTACAAAGAGAAGAAGAAGAAGAAGAGTAATATCAATCATGAGTTCAGTCTCAAAAACAAACAGTTTCATTTGTGTTTGTGTTTCTATACTAAAACAACTTTGTGTTAGATCTAGTATAGTTTTGTTTTTAAATGTATGTTAGTTTATTATAAAGTTCTAGTTCAATTTTCTAGAAAAAGCTCTTTGAATATGTTAACCAAGTCTGTTGAGTTAGACACTCGTCTTTGCTTCACTTGCATCAACAAATCGCAAAGCCTAACTCAATAGAACCTACGTACTCCAATATAATGGAAGCAAACTTTAATACTGCAAACAACCATGCTAATTTGAGAAGTAAAGATTTCCTATATAAATATATATTACTGCTCAAAAGTTGCTATTTAAATGTAAACAATATTATATATTGGCTATTTTTACGACACGAGAAGTGCATACTTCAATGTGAAATTAATAGATTTAGGTTCTAATGTTTAGGATTTAGGGTCTGGGGTATAATATTAATTTCTCATTGTAGTATACACTTCCTGAATAGTTAAATTAATTTTTAAATGTTTATGGCTTCTTTTAAACTCTTGTTAGAGAAATTGCGTGACATGGCTCCTGTTGGGATTATTTTGGTGAGTGTATTAATGGAGACTTACATGATATAACTCTCTTTTCTCTTATTTAGTTAATGTTTGCAGCTGTGAGACTGGTTGTTGTAAGATCACATTTAATAGTATGTACTTGCAATAGAAAATGAAAACAGTTTACTTCTTGACTCTATAATTAGTACCTGTTTTGTAGGCAATTGTAAATAAACTGTTCCCAAGTCTTTTTGAATTATAATAATATATGGACAGCATTGTTAAGACATTTCTGACATACTTTGTAACATTGCTTCACAGAATCATGTAAAGTCCATGACTTGATTCAATTTTAGATCTTTAAAAGCTCAGTTATAGTTTTGTGATAATAATGTTTTTTTTATTCTACCCATAGCTACTTTAAGTGTTTTTATTCTCATTAAACTTTCATGTTATGTGGTTTTTCATTAAAAGTGCAGCAGCTGCTAAGTTTGTTACTTTTACAAATTTGGCTAAAGATTTTTGTCGTCCCACTTATAGCTACTTCTTTAGGTTATTCTCATTTAATTTCATGATATGTGGTTTTTATTATTAATTATAAGTATCTAGCAAAACTTATAGTAAGATGACCAGATGTTATTGTGGTCATGTTACTGTAAGTTATGTAACTTTCCTTAGAATTATAAGCTATCTTCTTTTACTAATATAACATGTGTAACCTTATTTGGAAATACTACAAATTTCATACATAAACATACTATGATCTATATCATGTTTATAGTGTATTGTCACCTACCTGTGGTGGATAAATGGAGACTATAAGTGTTGAGTATGTTTTTAGCTTTCAAAAAAATTGTAGCAAATATTTTTAATGAATAGCAACAGCTGAAGATAAATGCTATATATAGTATGTGACAATTTATCACAATTATTAGGGTATGTTTTGACAACAGTTAAACTTTACTGATAGGCATATTAAAATAATATGGTGGATATAACTACATACTGGCATAGCTGTGTGGTTTATTGTTATTTTTATATAGACAAAAGGAGAAGCTTCAAGGACGCTCACTGTAGTAACAGGTGGTCCTTCAAATGTAAGTAATATAATAATATAATATATTGAACTTTATGCATGACATGTAACAAAAGATAATTTGGTTGGTGGGCTTCCATTGAGAATCCATTTCCTCTCCTTTAATAAATTATGAAATGAAAGTCTATTGGTCACAGTAGAATTGTTAAACTAATCATGATAAAAAATGTGATTTAAAATTTATCTTCTATTCTTTAGTGTACTGTCTCTTGTGGTGGTGGTGTCAGGACTATGTTACCAGAGTGTGTAGATAAGGATGGTGTTGTTTATCGATTTTGTTCACACACACACTTACTGAAAAACTGCTGTCCCTTTGCTGATTATTTTATTAGTGGACAACCTGTTTGGTTTGAGACCTGTAATCAACAGAGTTGTGACTCAAGTAAGACAATAACATAGTTATTAATTATGTATTGTTTATTTATTAAAAAACACTACAATTATATACTTTTCTCATGGCTAATGCAGTGAAAAGTATATCAAAAAATAGTAGGCTATTGTCAAAGATACAAACTCATATATTTGTGTCCCTGGTAAAGAGCAGTGAATATATATTACATTCAATAGTACAGTGTATAATTTCATTCATCAAGTTAAGTATTTAAGAGAGAAAAATTGATTGAAGCAATTGTGATTTGGACCTGCTCCCTGATTGCTTCCTTTCGAGAAAATTATTAAATATTTGAATATAATTATGTACACTTTATAAGTTAATAATTAAATTAATAACAATTATTATAACACTAATTAATAATAATTAAATCTGAGTTCTGAGCTTGCTCGTGAGCAGCACCATGTGATCACGTGAATCGAGGTTGTCACTCCAAATGTTCTGATTTATTACTGGAAAAGAGACTGTAGCTGCTCCAATGCCTTGGAGTAGTGAACTGTTCAGTCAAGGATTACATAACTCTTTCAAACCTACAACTACTATAGTTATGGTTCTGTTTTGAGCAAATGGTTGATTGAGTCACCTATGATCTGCTAGATCAAAAATTACAGCTGCAGAGGCATTATATTCAAAGGCAGGTCCAGTAGGAAGTACATACTTCATTGTATATTAAACTGATTTCCACCCCCCAAACCCTAACCATTAGCCGTACACAATAGGTGTGACTTCCTGTTGGACCTATAAGCACTTCCTATTATAAACTCTCTCTGCCCAGATAAGTGATTCTTCATGCTTAGGTCAGACATGGTATACTTTTATATACCTAAAAAAAATGAAACAAATAATTTAAAAAAAATTTTTTTAATGAAAAATACAGAGATGACAATGCCAAAAAGGAAAAGAACAATGTTGGGTTAGACTAGGTTTGACTTTGTTGTAACTTGGTATTGAGATCAAATCATGTTGATTAGCCTATAGTAAGAAAGGCCTCAGTTAATTATACCACAGTGCTTTTTTTAAGTGAAAAATCTAAGACATAGCTATTGATAGAATAAAATACTTTGTATTCACTCATTTATTACTGACTTTTGGCTGCTTTATATCAATAAAACAATTGTTATAAAATCTTATTATCTAGATCCACCTCCAGATCCTCCTTATATACCAGGATCATTTCAGTTAAACGCTTCCTCAATAGTCAATATTCAAGTAGCCAATGACAATACAACAACAATTATAATCATCTTTAATACACAACGCATCCAATATACCTTCACTCATATAATACTTCCTGGTGGAAGTCTTGCTAGTGATGTCAGTTTTCAAGTGACTAATCCTTCCACTATTACTCTTGGTAACAATTTAATTATTGATGGTACAACAGTGATGCAACTATCTAGTTATAGTTTTGTACGTTATCTCAATACCACTAATGAGACAATAACATATTCTGGAAATAATGTTACATATTCTACTGGAGTAGCAGGCTTTACAGCAGCTGGTATCACTAGATACTACTATATTTCTTCCTTGGGTATTGCATATGTATTTAGTGGTACTAAAGGAGTTCAGGATGTGCTACTGGATTGCTTCTTGTTCGTCAAATAACTTTTTAAACCAATTTGTTGCTGTCTATTCTCAAAGTGATACTTTAAATACTAACCTATTTAAAACTCTTGGTGCTCTATTTAGTGTTAGTATTTGCAATGAAGGGAATGTCTCATTTAACTTTGAGTTTTCAACACAAGGTGCTATCATTATAACGTCTTCCACTGTTTTAAACAATGCTGCTGGAGCAGTGAGTTATTCATCATCTTCTAAAGTTCTACAAGTTGGTTCATCTAGTTATTCACCTATTGATCGAGTTATTCGTATTGGAGATAGAGGTTTTGAGGATACTCCATTTCAAAATACAGAGACTGCCTTTTCTGGAGTATGATTCCTTTTTTATCAACAATAAAAATGCTGTGTTTTCTGTTGGTTCAAGGATAACTAATAATATCTTCCAACAAATTATAGACTTTTTAGAAGTGGAGGGATTCCTATAGCTCAATTCAACTGTCTCAGGTAATGCTGTGCGTATTGCAGGATTTAATGTGATAACATTATCTGACATAAGTCAAACTATCAATATAGCCTCAGGTGTTGCACTAACACATGCGCAACAACAAGTATTATATTCTCAAAGCACCATCCCTGGTATAGCATTTTTTGCATCAGAGACTTCCTCTGGTGGTAATACATTTTCAATTAATGTAGGTACTAGTCCTCCTGTCTCAGGACCAGGGGTTTTATATATCAATGGTGACACTGCTTTTTTTTACAGCATCTCAGTCTACACAAAAATGCTATCACTTCTGCTACTACTACTCAAACAATTGCTGCTAGTACTGCTACCTTCACAACAACATGGAATAATGGTGTTACTTCATTGACACTAAATGGTAACAACATTGTTGATATCACAGGCTTCATGGCTTTGGCTTTACGAAATGGTGATTCCATTCGATATAATAGTGGTACTATTACTTTATCACCTGCTGACTCTAGAGGACCATTTGCTAGTATTTCTCAGTTAACATACTATAGAGCTGGTGCACAGAATATTTTTATCTATCCTAGTGCTTCAGATGAGACTATATCAGTGGACAGTTCTTACCGACTTTATATCAATGGTAACCAAGCTGTTCTTGTCAATGCACCTAATGTAATTGATCTTGTTAACAATTTTTTTTTTGCTGTAAGTACACGTACTAATTCACTTGGACAGACTGTGTTAACAATTGGAGGTAGTGATATTATTATTTCTGGATAGCAGTGTTGAAACGTTATGATCTTGGAGCTACTGATGATATTTCTTATAGTTTGAACACTTTGACTGGTAGTACAATGGCAGGAGGAAATATATTTAATGTACATACTAACACAGTATATCAATACAGGAACACTGACACTACTCCAAGAATAAGAGATAGTATCATTTTTGAATTGGTCCATTATCTGTTGTACTATAGACCTGGAGATAGGACAGCATTTATTACTGACAGACAAAACATTATCAATCTAATTTCATTTATAATGGTTCCCAATATCACTATTGCTGGTGATTATACTGATCTTATCGTTGGTAGTAAAGCTATCAATTACATGTACTGGACAATACCCTCTATATCTAACAGTGATATAATATGGTTGTTACCTAATAATAGTGGTACTATTATGTCAGAACAACTGACATTAAATCCAGTGATACCATCTTACAAAGTTTAGTATATACATGTCATGTGTCATCAGATTTGTTGTCTATAACTTTAACAAGAAATATTACAAATTATTGTAAAAAGGTAAGTAATAATGTAAATTTTGCAGAATTGTTGTTCCTTTCAATTTTCAGACACTAGTGTATCATCAGTTTCTATGGAGCAGTCCTGTCCGTTACCATTGGTGATATGGTGATAATTCAATGTATCATCATCTTAATAATGAAATTGTCCAAATATATCTCTCTCTACAAATCAAATGGTTCTAACAATATCTCTACAACGGATGAACACATCTCTATTTCATCGACATCAACTGTCCTCATTATTATTTTATACTACACTAACTCTCTCACAAGTACAGACAAATGATGCGGAATATATACCTGTAGTTATGCTAACATTGTTGGACATAGTGCTACTACTCTAATACTACTGTTCTTGTTTTAAAAAGGTATGACTATTGTAATGTATGGAGATGATTCATTTGAGGTTATTTAATATTGTTATTATTTTTATTAGTTAAAAAACATATATATACATAGCTACAATGAAATATATATATTATGAGTTACAATTTTTTAGAGCTGTGTCATAAAATTCCTGAAGTTGGATCATGTAGAGGTAGATTTCCTCGTTGGTTTTACAATACTAGTTCAAGTCAGTGTGAACTGTTCACATATGGTGTGGTGAGGGTAATGAAAAATAAATTTGGGAGTCTTAAAGAATGCATTAAACATTGTGGTTAGTGGATCAATTTACTTGTATTCTGGCTTCATATAAAACAAAACTTTAATGTACATTACTGTTGATCTAGGCTTCATTCAGTGGTTAAACCAATCAAATGTGTAGTCAGACATTTGGTGGATATTAATACTTGTCCTGACTATCCTAGAGCAAAATGTTATCCTGATGAGTGTGATGATTGTAAACCGAGATATTTTATTGGATATAATGAAGTCACAAGTGCTTGTGGTAAAGCCAAATAATAATAAATTCTTTGAATGTAAATTATAATGTCTTATTAATTATTACATTTTTCTTACAAGACAAGTGTATACTCTCACCAGTTAGTGGTCCATGTACGTAATAATATAATCGATGGTATTACAATAGTGCAATAGGTAGATGTCAACAAGTCACATATAGTGGTTGTGGTGGTAACAAAAATAACTTTGATAGTTTAGAAAATGTCTACAACAATGTGGTAAGTTGTTAAACCATCTTAATTTGCTTTAAAAAACATTAATCTTATGCATCATATTTAATTATAGGTATCTGTAACTAAGTTTTAATTTTTAAAGATCTGAGGTTTTTTGCATATATCCAAGAATCTTTATCAGTTTGATATATCTCATAACTGCATCATAAATGATTTTTTTTTATATCCCCTGATGAAGATTCTTGCATGGATAAGAAACTGATAGATTGAACTTTCACACTTATAGAAGAAATAGTAGTGATAATAACATGATTTCAATTTTTTCCCAACCACTTAGATCTTTACAATGTTATAATCTTATAATATTATTTTTAATTAAATGACTAATAGTCACATGTTGAAACATTAGAAAAAATATCTATGACAACGTTGGTAGGGGGATGGACTTTCTTTAATTTAATTACCATAAAATAAACATTGTTTGATCTTATTTACTAATTTCATTTAGATGTATTATTAAAGGAAACAACTGTATATGATAATATGTTCTTATATCAGGTGTTAGATCTGAAAAGGGTGTTCAAGATGTACAATGTCTAGGCAAACCAGGTAAATCTACACAATGTCCAACCTACACAATTTCATACCTGATGCTATATGTATACCATCAAGTTATGGTCAATGTTCAGCACAATTCTTCAACAGTACTGGTCATAATGTCACAAATAGTTGCCGTATGTGTTTTAGTTAATAGTAAAATCCAAACAAACTTGATGCTTTCATTTTATTAGATTCTGTCCTGCTAATAAACCGCCAGTTATTGTCCTAATATTGTGATGATCAACAAACCTGTTCTAATTTTCCCCTGATGCTCAATGTGTTCTTGACAATTGTGGACAATGTCAAGTAAATTTATAGTCAATGGAACTGATGTCACAGATCAGTGTAGTAAGTATTACCACAATATCTAATGTTTAACAACAAATATCTATTGTAATTGTATAACTTATTGAATAGGATCCTGCAATCTACAATGTGCTTCATTACCTTCTAACGGCACACGACCACAAACTGACAGTTGTGGTTGTCCTATTTGTAGA
Organism: Gigantopelta aegis; assembly: GCF_016097555.1. NCBI lineage: Eukaryota > Metazoa > Mollusca > Gastropoda > Neomphalida > Peltospiridae > Gigantopelta > Gigantopelta aegis. The sequence goes on along the minus strand of NW_024533854.1, from coordinate 21,173 downwards.
GGGTATGTTATATAATAAGTATAACAACAGATCCTATCCTATTAATTTCCCACATATATTGCTTTACTTTAGTTTATTATATAATTTTAACTCTTTTTGTATAGAAATTAGTCAATGTCATTCAACCTCCATTTACTGGTCCATGTCATGGTAGTTTTCCACGATACTTTTATAATGCTACTAGTCAGAAATGTGAAAAATTATTTATGGAGGTTGCTATGCCAATGAGAATAATTTTTTCAGTCTACATGAATGTCAACAGCAATGCTCAAGTCAGTAAAGACAAGTTTATAAGTTATTCTCTGATTGTTAATATGATTTCTTATTAATAAGATATCTTATGTCATGATAGATTGCCCTCCAACATGTAGTCATGAATTTTGCTACAGTTAAAAAGGTGCCATCTGTTCAATGTAAATTACTAAGTCCAATATAATTTTTAACCCTCCTCTTCATTAACTACCATATAGACCTGGTATGGAATTGGTATTGACTGTAAATCAAAAATTGTACTATTACTAATTGTTATGCTTGCTACTATTCATTCAACACACTACCATTCCCTCAGTTGCCTCCCTCTTGTCCTCATGAGTGTGTAACAATCCATTAATGAGACATGTATGAAGACATGGGGTCAGTTGTGTTCGTAACATTTTCGTAAAAAGTATAATTACGGTATGTAATATAAGATTGATTTTTGATCAGTTATATAATTAAATCAACTAATGTATGTTTCATTATTTATTTATATGATTTTACCTCAAGATATTAATTCAAACAATTTTCATTGTTGGAACCACAAAACTTGCTGATGTCTTGACATTGATAAGTGGTGCTCTGACTATCATATTATAATTACTACTTTGATTGTGTTTTTAGGTTTTTTTTTGCTTGGTCAAGTATTGGATTATAATATATTATGCAAGTAATCTTGCAATACTATTATTGTTACACACTTTGACCAGCGACTTTTATTTTTTGGCTTGATTGAAATATAAGACTTCCTTTTTAAAGAAACTCCTTTCAATTATAATGTGTAATCAATATTGGGAATACTATATTATACTGCTTTGTTTTATGTACAAATAACATTCAGTATATGAACTGGAGACAGTAATTACAATAGTGAAATCCCTGATTGTTTGATGAAAACATCAGTTGAAATAATAGATACCATAATAGATTGTCATGATTGAGATTTCAGCCAGCTGATGTCGAAGAAAAGAACCCAGTATGTATGTAGGATAAATTACCTACTATTGTTAAGATAATTGAAAAAAGGAAAATTAACCCCTGTACTTTTTGTTTATATATTTTTCCAAAAAAGTTATACATAGCGTAAGTGTATTTGTTTACTAACCAGAACAAGCAGACCAGGAGGAGAACATGGTTACCGTGTATCAATGTCATTTTACAGTCAGTAAATGTGTACTGGGCCATACTAGAGGAAAAAATTGTCAGTTAGAAATGTAAATGTCCACCACCTTATCTTTAACGCTATTAAAACTGATCTTTTTATATTATAGGGCTAACAAAGAGGTATGTCATCTTTAATGTACTCATTATCATTTTAGTGAGTGGCCTGATCTGAGAGTACCTACTGATAAGATGTGTATAATTAATTTATTGGTCATATTCGTAAGGTACATCTTCCTGAGGGGCTCCTCTTGTAGTTCACTGTAGTGCCGGAGTGGGAAGAACTGGGCACCTTCATTGTGTTAGATCATTAATACAGTTTAGTAATACACTTAATATTAATTGTAATATCAATATTAGTATATACGCTGTAATAACACAAATTAACCCTGTGATATCATATGTTTAGTGACGTTATCATAGGACAATGTTTATCAAGAGAGCCTTTGTTGACCAGTAATTGAAGCCTGGTATGAACATGCATTAAAAGCTATTTCAACTGACATAAACACAAGCAAGATCTAGGCATCATCAAATAATGTCAATTATTTAACAAGAATTTATTTTTGCATGTGATTGGGGTTCAGCTAGTACTGGACTTTGTCATAACTCACATTGTAGTGATGAAACTAACTGGTCTTTGTAGAAGACACTAAAAACATTAAAACCAAGGCCTTGGTTTAATGTTGTTTAAGTGTACTCACAACTGGTGATTATTCACTTAAATAAATACAGAATAAAATAACTTGAAGCATGTGAGCTTTTGTTTAATTAATAGAATGCATAATACTACATATGAGAGTTGTCTTTATATACCAGCGATTCACTCACTGGTGATGGGTCATTGGACAATTAATGAATAATTCCTCTTTAATATTAATAAGAAATGTGAGATATCTATCTATAGAGTAAAACTCAAATACAAGAATAGATACCTGTTAAGATCAAAGAGGATTGATACCAGACTAGTCATCAACATTTGTGTATGACTAGTCTGGCTTTGTGGCTCAAATTAATTAGAATTATGCATTGGAGGTTTTTATAGGGAAATAGGGCAGTCAGGCTTCACTCTCCATGCACTACTTCCTGTATCTACTCTATATAGAATATATATCTATAAATATATATATATATATAATATATATATATTTATGTATTTAGCCTCTTTCTTCCTTCAGAGTTATTACTATAGTAACTATATAAGTTTCAACTGTATATCATCAGTAAGAACAACAAAGATGCAGATGCTGTTCTATTTGCTGTTTGTTGTCATTTCTCTCAGTTTAGATGTCACACGGACAAGTAGCAGTAAGTATATATATATAGTGTTGTGTATATATTATATTTAATTAAGGATGCAATACCTCCAGCGGGGGATCACACATTTGGTGAGTATACTGATCTCACAACCATTGTGTGCCAAAATCATTGTACATGTGTCTTTGCTTGCAGTATCACGTGTAGTAGTTAATATATATTGAGTCATTAGAAGGTATACAATGAATACCTATTAATGGTTTTTAGGAAAAAAGTGTTTGTGTATTGTTTTTGTCCTTTTTATCTATCTTAGTTTTTTTTCTAATTTCAATAAGTAGCTATTAAGTCTTATCAACCAACAATATAATAATAGTATATAATATATATTGTTATTATCGACAATAATGTATCTGTGTACATATACTTTAATTTTAGACTATGATCCAAATGATTTTATCCCCTGGCCTGGTCCCCTAGTAATCCTTGATGATGGTAGATCATTCATTAACTGTAAGATGATACTATTGATGTTATATACATTTATATTTTTTCTTTGCTTTAGCTGGTAATGTGACAGTGGAACTTCCCAGCAATAATCTGAACGAATGTGATAAAGATTCGAACCTGATGTTATGTTGACTCTCATTGTACTCCAATAATTAATACAGTTATTATGACTGGAGAAGGCTCTATTTTCTAATATAATGATTGAATGGTTACTTCTTGGTAATAAAAAGTAGATGGTACCTTTGATGATTCACAACAAACAGGTACCAATGTACTGATGGGTAATGTTAAATTGTTTAATATGTTCATGCATGACTTGATCTCCTGCTCTCTCTTCTCTCACCACCACACATCCACACACACACCACACACACAACACACACACACACACACCCACACAACCACACACACACACGCCACACACCCACACACCCAACACCACACACACACACACACACACATGAGAATTTCTATATCTTCAGACGTAGTTTTAGTTTTTGTTAATTATTGTGTCTTTCAGCCAATTATTACCCTCCAAGCCAAGCTGGGGAAATCTCTGGGACTTACTCTTGTAAAATTTATTATGGATCAAATGCAACCTTTTGGGCCTCCTCTCAGGAAGTGTGTTAAGTTCCTCCTTACCCTGAAGACTATAGGTCAGAAAACACATATCTTATTTATTCATCCCCCTCTATCTGATAGCATGTTATCATGTTGCGTATGCTTTCTTTATACATCATTCACTAGCTCCAGAAGTTCTAAATGCTGTCGTCCCACAAAATCTTTCGCAACATCACAAGGAATTCTGTGCCCGTCACGCTGTACTTTCACTTCATCAGGCGGTCATGCCCATTATACCCCAGATTCTTCTCTTATTGGAAGGTTTATTTTTTTCAATTATTCCCAAACCCCTTTTTATGCCCCATCAGGTTACTAGATTTTTCAACTACTTAGTACCTGCGTCCTAGTTGACCTGTAAGCAGATCTAACTTAAATACTGTAGGCACTAAGAATATCATGTGACTTAAACGTTAGGTGGACTCTCCAAGAGTATGTAGCAAAAGAGGAAATGATTTGTCACCAAATGGTTCTCCAACATAGGGTAATTCATTGGACAATATGTCTGCGTTAAAGTCACACCACCAAATCTTACACGCAATCCTGTGTGCGTCAAAACTCATCCCCAATAGGGATACACAGAGCCCATCATGCCAAAAATTCTTTGTAAGATGGAGAAAGTAGATAGAAGGAGGGTTTAGATTGCATTTATTCTACAAGCCAGGTCCTGAGGTATGGCTGGAAGATCCACGTGAACTTCAAATTTGTTTAACCCGGGTGCTTAGTGAAATTGAATAGCTCGCAAACACAATTATTAAGTTGTCAACCCTCGTCAAATAAAGTTTGGACTGGGATACTGAATACAGATCGGACTTTTCTAATGGTAGGTAGGTGTTTATAATAGTCCTTAGTTACCGAGATCTAGGTGCTTAGTAATTTTTCTAGTGTCTTGATGGTTTTTATAAATTAGTTTAAAGCCGTATTAATAATTTCAACTACATTTAGTAGTAGAAATGGATGTAATTCATTTGGTATTAAACACGGATGCTAATCCAACATATTGTATGTGCCGAATAGTCAAAGGTTTTTTTTATGGGGGGGGGTATACAAAAAAAAAAAATTTGTTGATGACACTTTACATGGGAATTAAGCTTGGTTTCCTGTTTTGCCAGGTTAATTAATACCTCCCTGTTTTAATTTTGTGGGATTTATTAACTAGTAATTAACTGTTTAATTTATGTTGTTTAATTTTGGCAGGACACGTCACAAATTAAAATCAAAATAAAAAAGGATCGAGCTTATTATTAAGAATTTATATATATAGGTTTTCATTGATATATATAATGGGTAAAGGATATGAAACCTTGAGTTGAGCCAATAGGGAATTAAGGTTATTAACCACTCTTCAAGGAAAGGGTCATTCCTGTTGGGTCGATGTTATCGCAATGGTAGCAGGAAAATCTTCCGGTGGGCTATAGGAGATATTGTTAACAATAACATGTACACCGAAGTCCGATGCTGACAGGTTATGTGATAAGTGGGTCCCCAAGCAAAGGAGGTCAAGAAAGTACACCACGAAAATGTATACCAGACTAAATCAGATGAGGGTCGGAACCTATTACTCTGTATGAGTATCAAGGATTGGGCATATGACCTAGGAAAATACTGCAACACCGATTGAAAATTGTAAAGTTCACCCGGACTGTTATGTAAATGTGGAGGGATTGAACATGTGCAGATAAGGTATAATAGTATATATAATATAGTATGAGGATGGTAAGTGGTGCCTCTAGTAATGAATAAATAAGTAACCATCATAATTATTATCATGTACTCTTGTAAACCATTAGGGGACTCCTTTGCTATTGTTGAATAAAAATGGTTTTTACTAAACCTATATACAATATCTATTAATTCGGTTTATTAGTATACTTGGAGGGTTAAAGCGGGAATCTTTACAATAACGTAGTAGTACCTGGGATAATGGATGCTATTAATATTTATGATTGAATTTTTTGAATGTTCGGCAATATTTAATGAATACCTTGTGGTTTAAAGAGTAAGGTCATGATATTAGTGACCACAATTGTTTATATAGAGTACTGAATTAGTGACCACAATTGGTGTATTAGTTAAGTCCTGTATTAGTGAAGCACCAACGGTTTATTAGTGAAGTGGAATTATGACCACAATGGTTTATAAGTAAGTCCTGAATTAGTGATACCACAATGGTTTATTAGTTAAGTATGGTAGTAGTGACACAATCTAAGACATTTTAAATATGAAATTACACAAGTATTGCATTTTATTAAAAGTTCCTAGTCTAATGGCACCAATAGCACTATCAAATGGGTAACCTCAGTCTTGTTTTTTATAGGGAAATAGGGCATCAGGCTTCAATTCATACTTCCTTATCTAACCTATATATTATATATTAATTATATATATATATATAATTTATAATTATGTTGGATTTTAGCCTCTTCTCAGAGTATTAATATAGTAGAATATTAATGTTTCACTGAATCAATCATTAAGAAAACCAAAATTGAAGGATGTGTTTCTATTTGACTGTTGTTGTTCATTTCTCTTCATTTAGTTCAAACCAAAGTACAGTAATATAAATAATTAGGTGTTGTGGTTATATTATATTAATTAAGTTGCCAAAATACTCCAGCAATCACCATTGGTGGTATCTGATCCTCACCCTTGTGTTGGCCAACATCATTGTACAGTGTCTTTGCTTCCAAGTATCACGTAGTAGGGTTAATTATAATTGATCCATTCCCGAAAGGAACAATGAAACTATTAAGTTTTTAGAAAAAAGTGGGTTTGTGTATTGTTTTTGTCCTTTTAACTTATCTTATTTTTTTTCTAATTTCAATAATAATCTATTAAGGTCCATATCAACCACAATATAATAATCATACATAATAATATATTGTTATTATGACAATTTGTATCTGTGTACAATCCTTTACTTTTAGACCTATGATCCCAATATTTTATCCTTGCCTGTCCCCCTAGTAATCCTCCTGATGATGTAGATCATTCATTAACTGTACTTCTACTATGATGTTATAATACATTTTATATTTCCTTCTTTTCTTTAGCTGGTAATGTGACAGTGGAACTTCCCAGCAATAAATTCGGAACGAATGATAAAGATTCGACCTGATGGTTAGGGTTGACTCTCAATTTTAGCTCCATAATTTAATACAGGTTATTATGACTGGAAAGGCTCTATTTCCCCTAATATAATGATTAATGTTTACTTCTTGTAATAAAAGTGATGGTATCCTTTTGATGATTCACACAACAACAGTTACCAATGGTTACTGATGGGTATTTTTAGATGTTTAACTATTCTCCGCATGACTTGATCATCCTTCTCTCCATCTCTCTCACACACACACACAACACACACACACCACCCACACACCACACCACACACACCACACACCACACACACACCACACACCACACACACACACACCACACACACACACAACCCCACACACACACATAGATATTTATATATCTTCATATCAAGTATTTTCTTAAAAGGTCTTTCAGATGCCAATAGTTACCTCCTCAAGGCCATAGCTGCGGACCTCAACCGTTTAAGAATTCACCAATACTACTGCTTTTACTCTTGTCAATTTACTATCACTGATCAATATGCATCCCTTTGGGTTTAACTCTCAATGATTGGTGTTATAGGAATCCTCATCTACCGCTGCAGACTATATGCGTCGAAAAACTATCTCTGTAATATACAATAAATGTCTGCTATGCTTATATATATAGATCAGAGGAGATTGACAAGACAGTTTAAATGTTTACACCCAACTGCCAACCTACAGGAATTTTGTAAATATATCTACATTCAGGGTCCATGGCCACTAATGCTTCTTATACAAGAAGGACAAACTTTTTTGCCCTCGTTTTCTAGATTTTCAACATAATGTCTAGAGATGTAATGCAGTACTTAAATAACCCGTAGTTATAGAATTATCATGTTTCCTTCTAATACATTAGGATGGACTCTCCAACTCATGTCAATAGCGAACTTAATTGTTCACAAATGGTTTACATTTCACATCATTACTCACAAGATTGGACAAAAATTTTTAGAAATGTTCATTTAACGGACTGAATCAACCACCATTATTTCGGTTACAGGCCAGTCCATATGTCTCAACTCATCCAATAATAGACCAGACCCGATCAAGCCACATTCTTTGGTAAATGGAAAGGACAATAATCAGAAATGGAGGTTTAGATGCATTCCTTCTCAGGTAGCCAGTCCTGGACTTTGTATAGCTGGCAGAGCGCACTGGACTTGCACTTTGTTAAACCTAACTTGTGATTGCCTTAGGAGCATAACACAGGTTATTGGATTGTATACCCTCTCAAATCCCCTGGAATGGATACTAATTCAGTATTACTTCACTCTTTAGGTAGGGTAGGTTGTTATATTATCGGTGTTACCAAACCATAAGATCTAGATCTTAGTAACTATTTCCTTGTAGAGTTTGACAGTCTTTACCATATTAGTTAAAGCTTTCAACATTACAATACATTTAGTAGCTATAATGGATGCTAATAATTTACCGTAAAACGGATGCTAATCACTATTGTTCGATGCAGTAAATCAGTTTTTTGTTTTGGTTAAACATTTGTTGATGAAATTTACATGAAGGTAAAGATTGTTTCCTTTTTTGCCATGTTAATTAATAGGCTGTTTTAATTTTGTGGCCTCGTTTAATTACTATTAATTACCTTTTAGTGATTTTATTTTTAATTTTTGCCATGCACCATCAAAATTAAAATCAAAATAAAAAATGCTAGCTTATTAAGACATTTATATATAATGTTTCCCTGTAATATATATCTATAATGTAATGAACCGTTGCTTAGCCAATAGTGAACTGAAGTTATACCATCTATCAAGGACATCCTCCTGTTTGGTCCGAGTTTCTCCAATTGTAAAGGAAAATTGGTCCTGTTATAGGATATGTTGTCAACAATACAGTAACACCTCATACTGCTGTACCGTTTATGTGATAGTGTTCCCAATCAAGGAATGTTCAATAAATACACCACTAACCTTTACCTAGAGATCAGCTGATGTCAGGAACCTATATGTTGTATGAGTATCAATGATTGTCATAATGAACTAGTACGTCTGCAACACTTAATTGTGTAAGTTCCACACTTTAACTGTGGTACAAGTAGGATGTTCGATGGATTTGAGTTGCATATAATATATATCAATTGTGATATATAAGGCTACCAATATGTAATTGCACAGCAAATGATAATAATGACCATTCTAATTATTTCCTCGAGTACTCTTTAACCAATAGTTCACTCTCTAGCTATTGTTTCAATAAAGATGGTTGTATACACATTATACACATTTTATAATAGGTTATTATTAAAACTTAGTTAACAGCTTTACAATTACAAACCACTTAGTATAAATGGTATGATGGATGCTATTAACTATTTTATATTTGAATTGGTGTGAATGTCTAAGCCATATTTATGAATACTTTGAAAAACTATAAATTTAAGTTATAAATTATGACCACCAATTTTTTTTAGTCAAGACAAGTCCTGATATCAGTGTGACCAAATGGTTTTATTAGTTTAAAATCCTGATATTAAGTGACAACAACGTTTTATTATGTTAGGTCCTGATATTAGTGACCAAGCAAGGGTTTATATGCATTAAATCCTGCATATTTCCGTGACCCACAATGGTGTTATTAGTTAAGTCATGATATTAGTAGTGCACAATCTAGAATAACCAAATATTTTTTAGAATATGAAAATTACCAATTCTTGGTCCACTTTATATAAAACGGTCCTATTCCTAATGGGACAATAGCACATCCAGAAATGGCATCCGTATCAGTCTTAAGGTCACAAACCTGGGAACAGTTTCTAACCGTAATTTGTACTTAGCTTCAGGACCAACAGCCAATAGCCACTATGGGATGGTTTGTTAGAAATGGTATTTTTATTTGGTAATGTACTACTTAATCTATACCTCCATCTGGTACCTATACTGTTATCTATCAAATATTTGTGCGCCTTTCATTAATACGACACTTCTTTTAAATGGTAAGATTAATAACGACAAAATTCATTACATGTAATTTTAATTTACATAACAATTACTGATGGTACATTGAACTTGTCTCTATACACTAATGCAATTACGCATTTTTCCCAAATCATCATCTATTATATATCTTTATTAATGGAGCCAACCAGACCATTAATGAATATGGTGGGTTTTAGCTATATATCCTATGGTTTCAGTTAATTTGGTCCAAATGTCTCGCCTATGGCGGTCAGATGGTAATTCAACTACATTAAGCTGGTCACTGTGGTTTGCCAGATCGACGTGATTATCAAATCCTAAAACATTCTACTTGGTAGGTCCTTACCTGGTAGTAATAGTCCAACTATACTGTAAACATGACTGGTACCTATATGTTTAAAATTTCTAATGTTTGTGGTAAATGATACAGCACAAAAGCCGATGTATCAAGAAGAGTTAACTATAGATCCTTATCTAAACTCCTGAAACCCCCTACTGCACTAGTTCGTGGTCCCATGACTCATACCTACATTATATATACTACGCTAGTTGTATAAAAGACTGTAAACTACTAACACTACGTTATCTAGTAACGCTAAATCCAAGTACCTATTACTTTGGGTCGTCGTGTCATGGATATTATATACTGTATTTCTATAGTTCGGATCCCTGTCTATTAGAAAAGTGTTTCTGGTAACGAATACAGAATCCAATTGATGTGGAGGCTATCCTTGTCTCGACAGGTGAAACTTTACATGATAATGATGTGAACTTTTCAACAGCTGGTAGTGGTATAACTAGACAATGGTAAGCGCAAGAGATGATCCCTACTACCTGTCGTTAAACAGAACTAGCTATGTGGCGACAGCGGGTTCTGCTAATAACAAAGTGCACAAATTACATATGTTTAGTAAATAACCAGATGTGGTGAAAAAATAGTGTGCTATCTACTATTGTGATAAGTAAAGGTAAATTGAATAATCCATAAATGAGGACTTTGGTTGTATCATTTCCATTTCAGAACCAGTACCCAATATCAAAAGTCATTTGGACATCAACGTTAATACATTCCGAGTACATGTGGAGTAGTCCCTCTTATTGCCAATGGGTGTCATTATCACTATGAGTGGAAGATATATTTTTCTTGACAATTTAATGGGCATTTTTTATTTTACAATTTCATCACTCACCCTGACAATGAACCCATCGTACTTGATGTTTAACTCTAAGTATGTGACATATCATCATAAATTAAATATGAATGTCTGATTTAAATAATCCATTTATCCCATAACACTATATCTATGGCTGTAGCTACTATTCAAGGAGAGATGAGGAAGCTGTTTTAACTCCATGTGTTCTTTACACAGGACAGGCAGTAAGTTTAATAGAACATTTATACCCAATTACTTTTAATCATTGTATTCATTTCCGTTCACTAAATATGGTCCTCAGAATATAACATGGAGATGGTTAACAGGCATCTCATTGAAGTTAGTTGGTAGCTCTGAGTCTTATAGAGAGGCAAGAGGCTTCATTACAAACTACACTGTGGACTTAAAACAACCCTGTTTTCTTTTAACTCATAGGTATAGGAAGCAAGGCGAGCTAAGTAACACTTATTAAGAGTTACAACTTCCATCATCTAATAAAACTCGTAATGTTTATAACAAGTGTTTAGAATCCAACACTACTAAACTATGTAATATCAGTGGTCTGCTTGTACTCAGATCCGTGGAGAGAGTACTAATAACATCAATATCACATTTATCAGCTCTAGGTAAGTTCTCCATTTATTACAAATACATATTATAGTAATGGATGTGTATAATTATATACAGATACATCAAACGAGTAATGTGATGTATATTTTATACTTTTAACGATTCAAGCTAACAATGTCTTTTCACGATTTCCCCTAACAAGAATTGTGGAGCACACTTTCTGTGGCAGTAATACCTTCTTCTTCATTGATAATATGTACAGCAATACTACATGTAAAATAACACTCATTTTTTAGAGTTTCAAATTTGGGTTGTTTCATTTATGTTTAACTTTGCATTTCTTGTCTGTAGTCTAAAGTTTAGGTTTCCATCATAAAATGTTCTCAAACCGCAAAAGAAATCAAATATGGCTCGTAAATGAAGGAGATTGAGTTAAAGGATAGTTATTTGTATCATGCACAACAATATATGTTTTGTCTATAGGATTTTTGGCGTTACATATATGTTTAATTGTTGTTTCTAGCAACCATTGCATACGACATAACACACCTTTGGCTCATAGAGTCTGGTTATAGCGGCTATAGCAACCTTTATTGCTACATTATATAATATAAAGTATATATAATTAATTGTGTACATATTGACCAATAGGTAACATGACTATGCGGCTCTTGATATTAAACCAACGTTAGTTTTAATCATTCAAATTGTTTTAGTAATATTTCCTTTATCCTTGACACACTGCATCAGGGAAATCACAACACGCAACTTTTCAGTTAAAGAAAGGTTTAGTTTGTGTATCTTGTTTCCATTTCCATATCATGTTTCCGACTTATTAGAAGAACCGAAATGTGTATGATGTATTAAATTAAATCAGGTTTGGGTAATCAAATTATATAAACAATCCTATTATTCTGTTTATTTGATACATTATTTAGTTTAATACACTATTATATAATATTGTAGATATGCAAGTTAATTTTTCTGTTTTTTACCTTACGTAGATATGTTGCTGTATGAAAATAGTGAAGTTACAACTATGAACATGTATGTCAAACATCCTCCCTCACTTTGAAAGGTACAACTAAGTTGACATATATCTATGATAATGAATCATAGAACCCACATATGAAACCAAGATCTTGCTCATGATATGTGTCATAATTTACCATGAAGGGACTTTTTGTTTATTTGTTAAAACATCTCAACATTTTCTTAAAGTGAATTCAAGGTACTAATGATAGGTCTTAAATTTGAATTACTGTTTTTAATATGAAGGATAAATTGAAAGTTGCACAAATAAAGTCATCTGGATTGCTATGTTACCACAGTTAGTACCTGTTCATCAGACAAAGAATCGGATTTTCAAACACCTTACTCCCTTGTTATAAACCATCGTACAATTATTTCAATGTTGTGTTACTCTCTTTTAGATTGATGACAACAATTCTTCCATTAAGTCCAAGTAATAGAGAGGAAGATCAGATTATCTCATGCATCCTTATTGTTAATGTAAGTATATAATTAGTACGAGTGCTATATTAATATCGCTATTACACACAACAGGGCTATAAGAGAAAGATGCTTACATTGCACACACAGGTCAGTTTAATCGAGTCAATATTACACCATTACCTTACATTACTTTGTCCATTTCTAGGACCTCTACCAAGATACAGTTTGTTGACTTTTTTGAGGATGATATGGGAATATAAACTACCCTACTATTTGTTATGTAACCTTTTTTGAAACCAGGAAAAAGTAAAGCAGTACTTTTTTTTGTTTACATATTCTTATCCATACACTTTATAACACCACAAAACAGTACCGTCAGATTTACTTGTTATATGGACCCAACAAAGAGACATAACGGAACGGAGAACATGGGTTGTGGGTCAATCAATCACACTGTAACAGTCAGTAAATGTGGGTACCCGCGGTCGCTCTCACTAAGAGGAAATACTGTCTATTAGAAATTCGTAAATGAACAACACCTTATCCCTTTATACTATTAACATTGATCATTTATTTTCCAGACTAAAACAGGAGGTATTTCATCTTTTGATGTTAACTACATTATCATTTTCAGTGCGTGTCCTTATCAACGGCCGTACCTACCTAGATAAGAAATGTTTGAATTGAATCTATTGGTCTATTTCCGTAATGCAGATCCTCCCTGAGGGAGCTCCCCTTTCGTTCACTGGAGTTGCTGGATTGGAAGAACCTGGTACACTTCATTGCTGTTAGATACGATGTTACAAGACTGGGAACAAGAGAAGATTCCTTAACATGTATTATGACTTCTTTCTGTGAGATCACACATCAAAGAGTCAAAAACTAGTCAAAACTGATAAGTAACGCATTTATGTTATGTATAGTGTAAATGATTAGTACCCCTCCTAACTATCGGCCCCATTATGTGTACATTCATAGTGTCCATCAGAGTACAATCCAGAGCAGAAGTACTTCTTTTCCTATCACTGGAAACATATGATATTTCAGAAACTTTAGTCAGAGAAAGGAAGAAAAAGGTGGTTTTGAAAGGCCAGTTTTAGGTAAAGTCATCGTACTCATTCTAAAAATTATTCTTATTTATAGCTCTTAAAAGAACTGTCAAACACACACCATCTCATTCACAATGTTCTTAAAATTAGTTAATGCACAAACAAAGTTGATTTAATATATATTTTTAGCATACAATATATCATATCTCTATTATAGAGTTCCAAACAAAACTCAGTGTTTCTATATACGCAAAATCACCAGTAAAAAGCCCATACCGAGATTTTCTGGAGAATATATTGGAAAAACGAGAGTGAAAAGTATTGTATTATTGTGTACTGACGTGTAAGTTAGTTTGACTTGTACGCTAACTTCTGATTGACTCTCTGTGTTCATGAATATAGGAAGAGATTCTCATTTTTGTCCAGACCTTAATTGAGTGAAAGTTGTGACTTATGGAACATCTCTGTTAAAATTGATCTTGAGATGAGAAATAGATTACACAAAAAATGTCTTGAGTGTAATTAAATGTACCATACAAATGATGTTACAGTACCTGATTATTAAATATTAGGATAATTCTGATCGACTGTCGTACTTCTTTGGTTATAGCTGGTAAAATACAAAACCCCTGGGGGATCTTCATTTCAATTTTGTGTATAGGGAAAAAACCAAAGTAAAATTGTAACAAACTATTTGTTTATGCAATAAGTCTGTACTATTCCCTTGTTGCATGTAGTATTGTATTTTGTTAAAATGGTCTTGGTAGAAGTGGTACATTTTTGGTATTACTCTGAACTTTGGAGAGTAAGACAAGGGAATAGCAATATATTTCATTTCTAAGAAAGCGAAGCAGAGAGCGGACTATCAAAGAATATTTTCTAGTTATAGATATAATAAATATAATTTGTTATTGTTGGAGCGTAATATTTTGTATAAGTTCTTGGAAAATATCAAAGAATCAAAATTAAAAAATTTAAGCATATTGGACAATAACGTACCTGAACTAATAATGTTGGATACCTCTAACTGAACATGTCCAATAAAAATTTGATTTGCTTAAGGTAATTTGTTCAAAAGTGTAGAGTTTATTCCGTGTTGTTTGTATTCGTGAACATACTGCTAACTATACTGCATATTTGGGGACAGCAGTGATTACATATACATGATATCTCATTATTACTTTTATATCAATCCTAAAATATTTAATGATCTATATATCCTCTTTAATAATAAATAAAAAATACATGTCTTTCTTCCTTAAGCAAACCATTTCATTTATTGGTTTTTCACTTACATAATACTTATTCCTTTACTTGGGATATGTTGGTGAAAAGGAGAACTAAAGACCCAAAGTCAATAACACACGAGATTGACAATGTACAATTATACAGCCATACAATTATATTAAGTTGGTTTGAGACGACAAAAATAAATGTTGCTACTGACTAGCAAAGCCAATATATTTATAACTTGCTATGATCTAGCTAAAGCAAATGAATAAATTGACAAAACAAATTCTATATTCAGTAAAATAATAATAACAGTTAAGCATTAGTTGTCCGTATAACCAATATGTACGATGACATTTTTATGACATAATTAATAATGGAATTTAAAATCTTAATAGGAAAAACATGTTGAAAAAAAGTTGGTGCTTTTGGCATTTATACCAAAAACAACAAGGTTAAAACTACCCCAATGGTTTGTATCACTACAAACAAATTGGTTAATTAACTTACAAATTGAAGGGACACCTGGGAATTTAACTAAAATGGGTTTAATGTAAAAAGTTGGTTGAAGCTACCATTTGGAACTACTGTTCTAAAACTGTTTACACCCAGAATAACAATGTAGTCTTTATTAAACAAATTGGTTAAAAGGGAGAAAAAAAAACAAATTAGTTTAACCTAACATAGTGTTTTAGATAAATTAAGTCCAAACACGTTAGTTTTATAATATGACATAATAAACTTTAAATTAATAAATAATTAATGATGGTGGTGAAAACCGAAATGACCAATGATAATAATGCCCCAAAAATAGAATTTTGTCATTTCAACTCTTAATTTGTTTTATTACCAGAATTCATCAAGTTTGATGTAACCCATTAATTGAATTACTAAAGCCAAAAAAATTGGCTAACTTAAAGGATAAAAAACTAAAGCCAAAAAGACTTTTGTAGTTTATTGTCCAATAACGAAATTATTGAGGGAGATTGGATACTATTTCAACCTAACTATCTAGGGTTAGTTCAGTTGAAATGTATCCTTAACTTCAATTGAACATTTCGACTACTAAGCAAGTGGTGTGTAAAAACAATGTGGTTTAATGCAAATAGTTTGCTTCATGCTTATGGGTTACATTTTTGTATTGGCCTTTTTAGGCAACTTTGGGAATTGGGTTACATCATATTGATTAATAAGGTTAAAAGGGACAACTGCTTTTTTTTCAGTGTTGGATCAAAATAAAATACAGGACATGGATGAAAACCAAACAAAAAGCATGTCACCACCAAGATTTACTTAACAATTTTATAAACCAACCTATTTTATTAATTATGATAACCACAACATATGGTTTGAATCAAACCTACAAGTGTTACAGTAACCCCAGACATGAAGTTAAAGTAACAACAATTTTTACAATCCAACTATTATTTCGATGTTCTTTAATCAGGTGTGGGTTTAATAATACCAATACATTTGAACAGGGCTTTAACTAAATTCTCCTTGGTTTTTTAACCAAAGCATGGGTTACCTGATTTGGGTTTTTGGAACCAAAAACTGAAAACAAATAAGGAAAATGATTTGGGAGAAAAAGGTCCTAGTTACTAGTAAAACCCCCACATTTTGTTGCTAAAGCAACATCAAGGGGGAAATATTTTAAAATTAATAATGGTTAGTTAATTATTGTTTTGAACTGTTTTATTGCCCTGCCGTGGAAAGAGTAAAAGTCTTGTTTGTTGCTGTCTGTTTGGTTTTTGTTTTTGTTTTTTTGGCTTTCATTTTGTTTCCCTTTTCCAAATCAATTGGGGCTTCTCATTTTGTCTATTGATTCCGTTATTTTTATTTAATAATTTTCCCTATGTAAATGAATTTTTAGTGTAAATTGGAATTTCCTAATATAAAAAGATATATATAAACAGAATTAGTCTTTTACTAGTCGATTAGTTTAGGTTGAAAAAAAAAAAAAAACCTTGATATATCCCAACGTATTCCCACATTGGGGAGGGATCACTTAAAAGTTATTAAGGTTGAATGTTTATTATGGGCAAGGATCATTTAATTTAATTGATGTATTCCCCAAAAAAGGTTTCCCTTTTTTAACTTTTATATAGTTTATATTAAAAACATGATGTACACACTAGTGAGTAAATTACAAACTATTATTTAATAATAATTGTAAACATTAAGGTTGTCTGTTTATACCACCCTAATTTAGGAATGATAAGTTTGTCTAAAATACAATTAAATCTTTTCTTCCAAGTTTGTAATTAGTTTTATTGTTTCAATTTCAGTCTAATGTACATTGGTCAATTAAAAATGACAGAGAATAAGATGATCTTTTTTTGATTGGTTATTGTCATTTCTCTTCAGTTTAGATGTTCACAGGCAAAGTAGTTGGAAGTAATATATATATTAATTTAATTAAAGTCTCCAGCATATTCCAACCAATGCCATTACTGATTAGGTATATTGGATTTCACCTGTTGGATTCCTAACCCTTGCACTGATTGTTATTGCAGTATGTTGGGATTTTAATTTTGGGCTAAGCCTCATTCCACACCAATGAAGTATTAAGGTATATTAATTACAGTTGTGGTATAATTTCAATTGTTATACAAATATACAACTTAGAAGAATGTGTTTCCTGTGTTTTATTTTAATTTTGTCCTTTTGGTTTTTGGGCCTTTTGTGTCTAGCTTTTTTAATGATTTTCAATCATGTCAACAATATATAATGACAGTTATATATAATATATTGTTTTTATAACAATAATTTGGGTATTGCAACATATTGGTAACCTTAAATAGGCTCCAAACTGAAATTCCCTTGGCCTGGTCCCCAGTAATCCCTGATGGGGCCAGACCATTATTAACCGTAAGATGATCCTATGGAGTTTTATATTATATATATTTCTCTTTGTTTTAGTGGTTGGACCGTGGAATTCCCCCAAAATAAATCTGAACATTTATAAACATTCACCTGATGTTTGTTGATTTCAACGGACTTCCCAAAAATAATTCCAATAATATGATGGAGGAGGCCCATATCTAATTAATTATTAAGGTTATTTTGTTATAAAAGGGATGGTCCCTTTATGGTCAACCAACAAAACAGTCACCAATAGTTATGATGGGTATTGTTATGTTTAATATTTAGGCATTACTTGAATCCCCTTCTCTCACAATAGAATTATATATCCTCAGATGGAGTTTTTAAAAATTTTTGAGGCCAATATTACATCTCAAGCAAAGCTGGGAAAAAACCTCTGGTACTTACATTGTAAAGTTTTTTTTGATCAATCAACCTTTTGGCCCTTATTGGAGGTGTTTAATTCCTACTACGTGAGAACATAGGCGAGGAAAAGCTCTTTATAGATAATTAATAAATTAATATAAATATAATTATTTATTTGTTATTAAATAAAGTATAAATAGTAATTATTATTTTTATGGATTTAAAAAATTAGTGCTCTCCAACTATTGGGCAAAAGGAAAATAAATTGTTCACAAATGGGTTCTACCCCCAATAGAAATTGGACAACATGTTGCTTAAATCAACCACCAGAATTTACAACCATTCTGTGTGCTCAAACCTCATCCAAAATATTAACCCAATTAGGCCACCATTTTTGTAAAATTGAAGCCAAGTAGTAGGAGGAGGTTTAAGATGGTTTTATTCTCAAGCCATTTGATGGTATAAACTGGAAGAGACATGAACTTCAATTTGTTAAAAACCAGGTTTATGAATTTAAGGCCATAACACATTATTATTGTACTTTCTCAAAATTTGAAAATACTGAATTCCAGTAGACTTATCCTTAGGTAAGTAGATGGTACCTATTTTTTACCTTGATCAGGTTTATTACAACATAGATTATCATATTAAATGATAATATTGTGAATGATTTCTAAATCACAGTAAAGAAAACTCGTTTCGAAATTATAAATTTTACAATAAAATCAAGGAGTAGAAAATAGAATTAAACCACTATTGGTCTATAATAATATATATAGTTTGGTATTGTTTAGATGCAAAAGGGAATGCCGTTACCCACTATTAAAGGAAACCTTTGGTCGATGTTCCCAAGGTAGCAGGGAAAATCTTCCGTTATAGGGATGTTGTTAAAACAATAACTGTGACACCTATAGGCCAGTTATGTTATAAGTGGTCCCAAATCAAAAGATTTCAAAAAGACACCACAACATTTACCACAAATCACTGATGCAGGAAACCTATATTGTAGGGAGTATCAGTGAATTTTCAAAATGACACGGGTACTGCCAACCTTGAATTGTTTAAGTTCACACTAACTGGTTATAAATGTGGAATGGATTGACAAGATATTAATTATATAATTAAAAATATGTAAGTGCTAGTAAAATGATAATATAACCATCTAATTATTATCAGGTCTCTTAACCCAATATTTGACTCTTATTATTGTTAATAAATGGTTTTACCACAATTATCTAATTAGGTTTATTATTAATTATTAAAGCTTTTAATATTTACAAATACCCTTAGTAGTAAAATGGTAATGGATGGGCCTATTGGCTATTTATTTGAATTTTGTGAATTTGTTCTGGCCAATTTAATTAATCCTTTGGGTTTATAAGTTAAGTCCTGAATTATGAACCACAATGGTTTAAAGGTTAAGTCCTGAATTAATGACCAAACCTAAACATTTTAAAAATTGAAAATTACAAATTTATTGTCACTTTTATTAAAAGGTCCTATTCCTAATGGCACAATAGCACTATCCAGAAATGGTAACACTATCTCCTCCTGCTACAAACCTGGGAAAACTCTAACTCTAACTTGTACACACAATCAGGACAACAACAATAGCCACTATTAGATGGTTTAGAAATGTTTTATCTGGTACTGGTTACTACCTTATCTATAACCTCATCTGGTACCTATACTGTGAGCTATCAATGTTGTGGTTTTCCATGTTACATTCTTGTTAGGGTAAGTTAACACTAATAAAAAGATAGCAATTTCTCAATAAAATTGTAGTGTGTAATTACTGTCACATTATTACTAACTTGAATAAGGTGAACTTGTCTGGTCAATGTCTTTATTATTATAAATTAATTGGCTATGATACTGTATTTTAATGTTGTTGCCAACTTTTCCATTGTTATTGTTATCATTATTCCTTAATAAAGTTGGTTGTATATACAAATTTAACTTTAAATTATTACATTTATATAATTGATTATTTCTTTTATTAATAGAAACATTAGCCATAATGAGGGAAGTAGTTTGCTATATCTCTATGGTCCAGTTAACATGGCAGAAGTATGTATTGGTCTGGTGCTTCAGTTATATTGAGCTGTATGGTTTAAAGATGACATCACAACAAATCCAAACGTATACCTGGAGTCCATTGATAGTAAAGTTCAGCTATTACTGTAAACATGACTGGTATCTATGTGTGTACCAAGTTTCTAATGATTGGGTAATGATACAGCAAAAGTAGTATCAAGTAAGACTTTTATTTAATGATTTAAGAGTCTGAGACATACATTATAATAGTTCCCAGGCTGATTACATCATAACATTGAACATGTTAAGTTATATTATATTCTCAAGAGTACTGTATAGTAACATTACAATTCTTAAATGATGCTAATTTTACATTTATAGTAATAACTATATTCTTCTAGTTATTCCTACTATTAGAAAGGGTTCTGGTAACAATAACAGAAATATGTTGACGTAGGAGGAGATGCTTGTCCGAGAATGGGATTTAATGATAATATGGAACTTTCAGCTGGTAGTGGTGTAATAGACAATGGTATAGAGATGGAGTCTACAGTCTGAAACAGGAACTAACTACTTATTGTAAAAAACCAA
>NW_024533853.1:0-30167 GCF_016097555.1 Gigantopelta aegis | reverse complement strand
CATATTTTTCCCGAAGCCAAAAGTTTGACACAACTTTATATGTGTTGTCTATAGTTGACACATGCATTAATTTTATTATGATCTTTTGTCTTTGGATGTGCCGTTCTTGGCTATTGGTGAGCACAAAATGGGTGGCCTTCACCTAGTGACACTTTAATACCATCCCCCCTTCTCTTCCCTTCAGTACCGGGGTAAGCTCATCTGCATGCAGCAGGGTCATTGTCTCCTGCAGTCAGCAAGGTAGATACTTATAGTTTTATCTGAATCCTTGCAAGGAATACTAAGACCAACGTAAGTCCTTGCACTCATCACTGTTACCCACTGAGGATTTTCTACCGCATTTGCTATTATCTCACATTGGGCCTAAATAGGTAAGTACAAGTATGCTAACTCTTGCAATCTTTGTGTAAGATAATTAGTCATACTTGTGTTCTCATGTGCATGGAAATTAATGTGTGTCTGTTGGTGTTTTCTTTCTCTCTTGTTCTGATACTTTCTCTCAGTGCCTAGTGACTTAACCATGCAGTTCGACCTCTTCTTGTTCTAGCCCTTCTTGGGATTTTGTTGTGCACTTTGTCCAAGTAAGCATTGTACAACTAATATCTGTTGTATAACGTAGCTAGTCTATTTATGATGATTTTGACCTCTGTAAATTCTACCATAACTGTACCTTACCTTCTTTAATTCTCTCCATAATATCTACTACAAGTCCTGTTTATATATGATAGTCATATATTATATTGGTTTGTTACAGTTTCTAAGGTGTAGCTTATTGCCTATAAAGTTAAGTATTCCATACGTAAAAAAAAAAAACCCAAATATAAAGAAACTACTGTAATAATTTACAGGATCAAAGTTAACAAAATGGAATGGAATGTTTTATTAACAATATTATTTGGCATTAGTTTTGTAGTGATAAAAATTCAACTATTATTGTTACTACTGGTATATGAGTAACCACCTTTATAGCAATTATTTTTAGCAAAAATTGTAAAATTGTTTTTACTGCATAATAAGCAACTATTTCTATTTGTTATCTTAATACACAATTTCTATTAATGCTTAATAAATGTAACAATAATCATTATAAACTGCGTTTTTGTTTCATGGCTTTCTCATTGTAATGTACTTCTTCAGCGTCCCTTAATACACTAGTGGTTACGAATCCAACCTACCATCATGTCCCTATCATAAAGTTATTAATTTAGAAATATCCATACTATAAAACTGATATCACGATCTTTACTGGAATAAGAAGTGAGGATATATTAACTGTATCCAATAATAATTTCCCTATGCATTAATTGTTAATATCCCGCAATTTGCAGCTGATATTGTGGCATATTATCATCTGATAAAACTATAATTATAATATATAATGATGTAGCTGATATTAGTATAAAACACTTAGCAGATACACTAGGTGACTGTTGTTAATTGATAAAAATTAAGGTATTATGCCACTATCAATTTAGTATATATTTTATTAAACACAAGCCTTAGGAGTCATGATATAAATTCTGTAAAATATTTACAGCATAAAGCCTCATTTTCCTTGACCATATTGAGAACCTTGGGTTATTCCTCCTCTCTAATACATAGTAGATTTTTTATCCAGCAATATAATAAATATAATATAAAGAAATATTTCATCACTTAATCAAGATAATTATTATTGACAATACAAGTTCTGATAGTTTCATTTTCTGATAAAGGAGAATAAGATGTCTTCAATTTCATTGTACCCAAATACTATGCCTTCCTTGTCATGGCATTTTATTATGGATAAGCTATGAACACTGCCATACATTGCACCCTGGGATACACCACATGCTCAATAGACATGTGGGTACACAGTAATATTCAATTACTCTCAATCAATTATTTATTTAGACTAGGGTTGACAACAAACATACTTCCAGACGATATCTCCCTTTGTTTCATAAGACAATGCCTCTTTCAGAGCATAGCTAGACTGAGCCAAATGCAATGACTGTGTGCTATGGCAACCAACTTAACATCAACTTAGAATGTATAACACAATATAATATACTGTATAGTTTGTATACACAACCTATGTACTATTGTATTAGTATACTTTTGTAAACCTATCTAGGAATGTGGTGGCAAAGATGCCTATATTACTAATATAATACTAAGTTATAATATATGATTTTCATTTAACTTTTATATCAAGTAAATCGTTACTATGAAGTGTTTGCTTCATGTGATTGATTGTATTAGTGTTGCTTACACAGATGGATTGAGTTTGCTATTTTAATCTGTGTATCTTCAGGCATACAGTTACTTTTATATCTGATAAATTGATTGGAGTCTATATAATATTTCTCTAGATGGTGCAAACATAGTAAAAAGACAAAACGAAGTATTTGATACAGACCCATTCGGAGTGAGTTATTAATTAGTTACTTAACTAGTATTAAACTAATTACTTAATAACTAGTGCAGTATGGGAGGGATTGACTTTGTTTATCTGTTATTGTAGGACCCTGGACCTCCAGGCCCTCCTGACCAAACTTGCCTTCAACTCAAGTAAGGGAATAAATAACTCGTTGTGAAATTTACATATTGTGATACTCTTAGGGACCTCCTGGACCACTGGACCTCCTGGGCCTCCTGTAAGTGACCTCTTGTTTTATTTATCAAATATTATTATATAATTTTTATAGCTTTTGATGGTAGTGATGGTTCTCCAGGATTTGATGGAGCTCCTGGACCAAGGTATGTATTTTTATCCACTTGTGTTACACAATCAATTCTATGATTATAGGGTGAACAAGGAGTACCAGGACCTGTAGGACCTCCTGGAGATCCTGGACCACCTGCTGTTCTTGGCTTACCTGGTAATGTAAGTATCTCTCCGGTTTGTTATCACTGTATGTGTGTCTGTCTGTCTGTCTCTTTGTCGTAATAATTGTTTCCACTAGTTTTTATTTTGTATACTTTTGTTGTCCATTCTATATTTTTTCTTTACCATTTTTCTTTCAGGGTCAAGGCAGCAAAGGTCCTATAATTATACCTATTGTCGGAGATCGTGGAGATAGAGGTAGCCAAGGACAACCAGGAAGCAAAGGACCTGTTGGACTACCAGGACACACCGGAGCTAAGGGAAAGAGAGGACATCGAGTGAGTCTTCAAAGATGATGATATTTGACAATTTATATCCTTTAAATTAGTCACTGTTGTCATAGTTTATTATTCTTTATTATAGGGTATGGAAGGAGATAGAGGTAAATCTGGAGATCCAGGACCTCCTGGAAAGAGGTGTGTCATACTGTGTAGTTAAGGAATTAACTGAAATTCTTTCTTTGTAGGGTAATATTGGTCCTAGTGGACCCAATGGTTTCACTGGTGATCCTGGTATCCCCGTGAGTAACACATACTCTCTGTAAACTAACTGATGACTTTTTGTTTTCTCCAGGGTTTACCTGGATTGCCTGTATATTGTTGGACTTCCAGGATTGCAAGGACCTCAGGTACAATTTGTTGTCACTCTATTTTGTTATTCTATTGACTCCATTTTTAGGGTGATCCTGGACCTAGTGGTCGTCCTGGCGAGATGGAGAACAAGGCTCACCTGGAGCTCCTGGTGAAGTAGGAAACATTGGACCTCAAGGACCACGTGTATGTACTTATAATTATATGATAGTACATTATTGAAATGAACAGGGACCTGATGGGGATCAAGGAATAAAAGGGGAAGATGGAGATACAGGACCTCCTGGACCTCCTGGACCTTCATGGACCAAATGGTTTTCCTGGACCTCAAGGAGACCCTGGAGCATCTGGTGGACAAGGACCTCCTGGTCCATCTGGACCACCTGTATGATAGCTATTAATTTTAGAATTCTTTGAATAAATCTTGTCTATTTAGGGCCCTCCTGGTCCCTCCTGGAAACCGAGGACCAGCTGTGTGATCAAGGACCTCCTGGATCTGATGGTTTCAATGGACCTCCTGGACCTCCAGGTCAAGATGGGTTGAATGGAAACTCTGGACCTGTAGGAGCTGGTGGATCTAAAGGTGCTATGGGATCACCTGGACGACCTGGATTGCCTGGAATTCGTGGACAGACAGGAGAACCTGGAGATCCTGGACCCATTGGTCAACCAGGAAGTAAAGGAGGAAATGGACTTGATGGAGATAAAGGTGATGTAGGATCTCGTGGAAAACCTGTGAGTACATAAAAATTTATTGTAGACTGGAATTGACTCTCTATTTTTAGGGAATTAAAGGAATGACAGGCAGTAAAGGTGCTATTGGATCACCTGGAGATCAAGGTGATGATGGCAAAGATGGTCCAGCTGGAGTACCAGTCCCAAAGGACCAAAAGTTAGATATTTTATTTTTGTGTTTGCCTTTATTATCTGATTTGGTTATTTATAGGGACCACCTGGACATTCAGGTGTCCCTGGAGATGACGGTAAAGATGGCGACAAAGGCTTACCTGGACATAAAGGAGAGAAAGGACCAACTGGTATCCCTGGAGTGCCTGTAAGAGATAACAATATGTCCGATCTTGTGGGCCAATTCTTTCTCTATTTTTAGGGATATGATGGAAATCCAGGAGGTCCTGGTGCTCCTGGTAGACCTGTGAGTAATTTCTTTTGTATGGTGTATTGTTATTTATGTTTTTATCTCTCAATAATTGTTTTTATAATTTACATCATTTATGAGTATGTGTTAATCAGGTTGTAATTAATTAGGTTATTATTAATTAATAATTAGGTTATAATAGGCAAATCTACTTCACCCCATAGCTAGAAATTTACCATTACATCATATACACAGCTATTTTTAACCCCTTGTAATATAGAGACTTGAGTTATACACCATTTCATAAGTCATGATTTAACTGTTATTATAGGGTGCAAGAGGTCCCAAAGGACAACAAGGTGATCGTGGTGCCCCCGGCTCAGATGTATGTCTCTTCTTTTGCTAATATATAATGATTACTGTCTTTGTTTAGGGACCTGATGGAATTTCTGGTGTTCAAGGACCACCTGGACCCAAGAGGCATTTCTGGACCACCTGGACCTACTGGACCTATTGGTGCTTCTGGAGAAACTGTAAGAAATATAGAAAAAAAAGCTAAACTTATTTAAATGTTTTACTCTGCTTTTCAGGGTCAGAAGGATCTCAAGGTGCTGATGGTAAACCTGGTAATGCTGGTCCTCCTGGACAGCCTGGTGAACCTGGAGAACCTGGTGTCCCAGGAGAGAAAGGAGACAAGGTAAGTAGTACATAAGTTATTAAGATATATTAATAGTGAGTCTATCTTGTACTCCTTATTAGGGCATCCCTGGAAACTTTGGTAAACCAGGACATCCTGGAATAAGTGGAGCACCTGTAAGTTTTGTCAGTACTAAGTTCTCTATAGTGATTTTTTGTTCTTGTTAGGGTTCTGTTGGACCAGCTGGTGATCAAGGAGCCAAGGGTGGGCAAGGATTACCTGTAAGAACTACTACTTAAGTCAATTCAGGTTGTTAGTGTTTGCCACTTCTTAAACAGGGATCAGCTGGACCCAAGGGATCCCGTGGAGCCAAGGGACAGCTGGGAGACTGGTGCTATTGGACCTGCTGGAGAACCTGGAGCATCAGTAAGTGGAAATCTCTTTGACTTCTGACGTTTTAAAAAAATCAAGTTATGTCTTTTTATTAATTGTTTTTTTAATTGCTTTAGGGACGAGAAGGAGCTAGTGGAGTGCCTGGAGTACCAGGACCATCTGGAGCACCTGTAAGTGAATTTCCTTTCTCTCTATAATATTTATGGTCTACTTAGGGAGAACCTGGTGCTCGTGGAAATGCTGGCAAACAAGGACCATCTGGAGCTAGAGTAAATAATAACATTATTAAGGTAATAATTATTTAGATTCTATAGGAGCACCTGGAGACGTGGAAAAAAGGTCCTCTCGGATCACCAGGACAACAAGGATTACCGGAGATATTGGCCAACCTGGACCTGATGGACAGCCTGGAAGAGCTGTGAGTGCATATATTTGTATTACTTATGTGTTATGACATTATAATATTTTTATTTGATTATAGGGACCTTTAGGACCACCTGGACAAGCTGGACCACCTGGTTTCCAAGTGCCCCTGGTCAGCCTGGACCTGAGGGACCTCCTGGCCCAGCTGGAGCTACTGGAGATAGGATCAACTGGACCTCAGGAGTAACTGGTGGTCCTGGAGCAGCTGGACGACCTGTATGTCTGTGGTTGTAATGAATATTGAGTAAAGTTGAATATTGTTAGGGAAATACTGGATCTGCTGGAGATAGAGGAAAACAAGGACCTGAAGGACCCAAAGGACCTCGAGTGCTCCAGGAAAAGCTGGAAAGCCTGGTCTACCCAGCTCTCAGTCATCTAAAGGACCTGCTGGACCACCTGGACCAGGAGGTGTTCCTGGAGGTCCAGGAGCTGATGGTGCAACAGGACCTAAAGGACCTCAAGGACGTCCTGGGGATGCTGTTAGTATTGTATTGGCCAAATGATCAGTTATTACAATATTTTAGGGATCTAAAGGAGCACGCGGTGTTCCTGGACAAGAAGACCTAAAGGACCCAGTGGACCTGCCGGAGCACGTGGTGCTCAAGGAAAACAAGGACCTCCTGGATCTAGTGTAAGTAACAGCATTGATGATTTGTTACAGTATTGTTTGGTATATGTTTGCTGTTTAAGCCTAACATTAAGTAGTAAGAGTCTTAAATATCTCTCATTTAGGGTAAACCTGGAGCTGATGGTCAAAAAGGACGTCAAGGATCTCTAGGAGAACCAGGACAAATAGGCGTACCTGGACCACAGGGAGCTAAAGGATCTCAAGGAAAATCTGTATGTTAATTTTTTAATTTTAGTACTTAGCAAACATCATATTTTATCTATACAGGGTCGGCCAGGAAAAGCTGGAGCTAAAGGAGAAATTGGACTGCCTGGTCTGCCTGGACCAAAAGGAGATATGGGTGCCAATGGTAACAAAGGACCCAAGGGAGTTAAAGGAGCAGAGGGACAAGATGGACCACTAGGCCCTAAAGGAGTCAGTGGAAACAGAGTAAGTTTAAAACAAAATGTCAGCTGCAGTTGATTAGTTATCTTGACAACAGGGAGATCAAGGTGTGACTGACCTGTTGGTGACCTGTAACCCTGGAGAGAAAGGACAACCTGGACCCCCAGGATACAATGGTTTGCCTGGAGAAGATGGAAAGACGGTGAGTGTCTTTTGATTATCAGACTAAGTGAGATAGTATTAAGTATTAAAGAGTCAGCATATAATATGAGAATTATGAAAGATGATGAATATATTTAACTAATGAATGTAATTAACATTTTATTGTTTGTAGTCATGACAAACAAATTTTTCTTACTAGGGAGAACCTGGTACTGATGGTACACCTGGAGAGCCTGGTAAAGATGGACCAATTGTGAGTCATATCACAATCATATCTAACATCTCGTCACTGTTATATAGGAGCTCAAGGTGACCCTGGACCTTCTGGTGCTCCTGGTGCACCTGGCAATTCTGTAAGGATATTATAAATGTCAGTGTGTTTACTGTAAAATGAATGACTTTTTAGGGTGAGCCTGGACCTCAAGGACCCACCAGGAGACAAAGGAGACCAAGGAAAGAAGGTATCACATACCATACCAAACAACCCTTTCCATAATTTTTACTTATATTCCCATCCATTCATTTACCCCCATACTTATTTACTGTTTTATTTAACAGGGTAAAAGTGGTCAAAAAGGAGATCCAGGTCCTACAAGGACCTATTGGATTACCTGGAGATGTTGGACCTAAAGGAAATCAAGGACCTCAAGGACTTCAAGGTGTTGAGGGACCAAAGGGAGAAACTGGGTGAACGAGGAGAGAGAGGAAAGACCGGGTCCCTGAGGGAGAGAAAGGGTCTCCTGTAAGCACTCGAACATGTCGCATGACTTCATTAATCATGCAATCGGATTTATCTAGGACCTCAAGAGGACCATGGATCCATTTGACCACTTGGACCACCCGGACCTCCTGGACCAATTGGACCTCCAGTACATTATATCATTATAAATTATTACTTGTCATTACATTGTATAATAATAGGGTGAAAATTTCAAGGGACCTATTTTTCTATCGAAGCAGGTCTGAAGATCCTATTGATGTCAGCAAAACTACAGAAGGTATATAGCATTATCATTTTAGATTTTTTTACCATATTTTTTGTTATATTATTTTACATATTTTTTGTTATATTATTTTTGTTATATTTCTATAGCAATTTATGTATGTAGAATTAAAGTCTATTGAGGAAGAAATGAACAAAATGGACTATAAAGAGAAATTACCTCGTACTTGTGAAGACTTAAGAGTAAATATTGACTTGATTTATTCCATTGTTTTCATGCATCTATTTCATTTGATTGTTCTGGTGTCCATTTATTTGTTCATGTGTCCATTTGTTTATGCATCCATTTGTTTATCCATACATCTATTATCATTTACTGTCCATCCATTTGTCTACTCATCTGTCCATCTACACACCCACCTAACCACCCAATAATAACTATAATAATTCATTTAATTGCTTTATTAGATGGACCATCCAACTATATGAGTGGCCAGTACACTATTGATCCTAACATGGGTTCTGCTAAAGATTCATTGAAATGTTACTGTGAATTCGATTCTCCAATAGCCAAGACTTGTGTTAAGGTAGTACATCATTTTGTTACAATAACTAATATGACTGGTATTTTAGAACACTACATCAACATCTCAACTGGGATATCTTCATCTACTACATACCAAAGTGTCACAGACTATTCAAGTACCTTGTGGAGTCAAGGGACCGTTCCAGTATGGATAGATGGATGGATAGATGGATGGGTAGATAGATGGATGGGTAATAGATGGATAGATGATAAATAAAGGGATGAATGTACAACATAAGGATAGACAATAGAATTAAATAAAGAATGATTGATAGAAGAGCATAAGATTATTTTTCTGTTTTATTCATATAGTCTACATCCATATGACAGTGATTATTCTGTAAATGTTCCACTCAAGACAACTGATGATTTGAAAGTCACACAATCAGGATGTAGTCCAGTAAGTCTATTTCACATCCTTTTTTCAACCTCTCTCTCTCTCTCTCTCTCTCTCTCTCTCTCTCTCTCTCTCTCTCTCTCTCTCTCTCTCTCTCTCTCTCTCTCTCTCTCTCTCTCTTTCTCTTTCTCTTTTTTCTCTCTCTCTTTAGTTTTCTATGTTGCGTGAGATCAAGTTCTCAGGTGAAAACAGTAAACATCAAATCCTTCCTTTCACTGAACCTATTCAAATGAACTATCGAGAGTACTATTTCAATGATGTTTGTTTCTATTAATCAAAAGAACTGAAGGAAAAACATGTCCTCTTATTACAATATGTATCTTAAAATTTTTGTACATCATCAGGTTGATTTTTTTCTAATAGCTCAATAATTTATATAGTTATTTTTGAGTCATCATTGAGTCATGTTGTGTAATGTATTACTTGAAACTATTTATATCAACAACAGTAATTACAGTGCTTCACTTCACAACAATGGCACTATTTAAAGTAATTATAGGACTATTAAAATACAGTGATAGCAGTTACAGTTTATAACTTGGCAGTACATACAAGTAGATCTTTATGTTATAAGATATGTTTTCTATACAAATAGATCAATAGATAGGCAGTGGCACTATTATAATCCAAGGTTATCATAAAGAGTATTTTTCTCCATTGTTCTTGCATAGTTTCCTTGATATTTGAATACAATCTATCCTTTTTCTTTCTTTAATATTTATATTAATATCAATTTTATATTATATAAATGAATGAGTGCATGATGTATATATTTAACTGTCAGTCAGTGATACCTTGTCAGCATACAGAATAACTGTGAATTTATTTAACTATTTAATTTTTAAGTGTACCATGTGTCAATGAAATCTGACTCCCAAGTTTCTTCTTTGACAACAGTTGTTAATAATTAACTTCTTTATTGTCCTATACCAATACAACTAGGTTCAAGCTAAGCCAAGGGATTAATGAGGTTTATTCAAGGAGACAATATAATTTTGTAAACACATAATTTTTAAGTGTTAGCCCATGTGGTCTAGCTCAAGTACGGTTTAATGCTCTACTCTCCCAAAGTCTTTGCCACGGACAGCATAGCAAAATAAAGTTTTTGTTTTTCATTAATTATTTCAAATAATTTATTGCCTTACGAATATGCGTAAATCCCATCCAAATTCGAAATGTGTTGATATTTCAAAGAGAACAAGTGCACAGAGGTTTCGTACAGCAAGCTTGCAAGCAGTGTATCGTCAAAAAAGAAAACTATAGTCATTATGTCATCAAAGAACTAAAGAAGATTTAGTAATGTTCTCTTTATCAGTACATACTCAACACATTATGTAAATTCAATCTTTCCTTTTCAAATTAAATTGTACACAGTTTACTTATCATGATACCTGTACAAATTTTAGATTGTTCAGAACCCTTTGGTCCATTAGCTGTGAGACAGTTATGCCATCTACATCAAATTAAATTTCATATTTACTTACTTGAATTATTTTCATCATTATTTAGGATGTTCACTATTTGCCGAGTAGACTTGAATTATAACTTATAATCGCAATTTTGTTTAATGTTGGGTATCCGCAAAACCGTACTTTTGTGTTCAAAAATAAGTAGGCGAACACGGAAGAACCGGTCTACCCAGACACACCATACAAATTTCATATATTTATGCATGACTTGCTATAGTTGCATACTGTTTGAGTCATTTGCACGCACATTTCCCTGGACTACATTGTGACTGCATGTTTCAATAAATATGAGCTTATAGTCATAGGATCATCTATATTCTAAACTTACTAGCCTAACTTGAAAATATACAAGATCGTGAAACAAAAGGTAGCAGTTAATTCAGAAGATGCAATGTTACTGGATTTGTTTTTTGCTCATTCTTTGTGTAAGCAACCAATGTCCTTTATGAAAGAGGAAGCTTGATACTTAGTACATATCACTTATAGTATCATTAAACAGTACATTATGATATATGTACTTATTTGTAATGAGGAAGTTTAATATTATTCATTGTCTTCCAGGAAAACTCGGACGGACATCGAGAGCCCCTCTTTAAACTGTCAAACTCTCCTAAATGTGTGTATCGGAGAAGGAGATTAAAGTTGAATGTGTAGTTCCTGGCAATAACATGGAATGGCTTATCAATGGACAATGTCAAATTCCCTTTGGATCTGGAAATAAAAATTGGTCTAGTTAAAAAACTGCCCTCAAATTGTCCTTTTGACGTCATAGCTAATGTTACATATAAGACTGAAAACATGATTGCCAGTCAACTACAAATAAAAATAAATGAAACACACAAAAATGTTTACTATAAATGTTTCGTGTTCAAAGGCAGTGGACAATTTATTCAAGAAATCCTGTCCTTTGCAAATTGCAAGTAAGAAAATTAATTGTTAATTAGCTATCTAAATATATTTTTGTAGAGAGACCAACTCATCCTGTAAACATAACAGTAACTACATGTAATGATCAACCTGTATTAACATGGACTACATCAGAAGATAATACTCACATACCAGAAAGCTATACAGTAATAGTTGTTTCAGCTAGTTCTAAAGAAATCGTTCAGCAATTAGACAATATAACAACAATGCACACAACACTAGACACTCTTGAGCCTGGTGACTATCATGTCACAGTTAAAGCAGTTAACTGTATCGGTGAGAGTAAACCATCAGAAACTGTTAAGTTTGTTATCAAAGAAAGCTTCAACCATCTTATCACCTCCTGACAGGATTAATATCAAGTTTATAAATGGTACAGCCATTAAAATAACCTGGAAAAGTAACAGCAGTCACATTAATACATGCTATGACATAAAGATTGGCAACCAAGTTTACCAATGTATTCGTAATAACAGTTATATTTACAACAAACTAAAACACACAATCGTCACTACACAGTACAGATACGAAGTGCTCTAATTAACAGCTTTGCTTATAGCAACTGGAGTGAATCACACTGTTTCTTGTTTGTTCCTCAACTTCATCCAGACATCACTTATTACATTATATCAGATGATAATGGTACTCATGTCCTACAAATTAATGTAACTACAAACTCTGTTTGTGATATTGTTCCAAACTGTCAATGTCCTCCACCTATTAATGTTACTCTACAAATGATGGCTATAAAACAGTCAAACAAGTTAATACAGAGAAGAATCACATGTTTGAGGTCGATGTGAATGATTTGAGACGACATATTATTGGAAACGTTTCAGTTGAAAATCATTGTGGTAGGAGTCCCTTCACAGAAATTTTTAATGACAATTATAACAGTAAGTTTTACATGTCCCAAACTATTAACATATTAATGACTGTACACTTTATAGGTTCTTCAGGTAACTCCAATATAATAGTCTCTAATCTTATGATCATTGCATTGGCACCTGTTATAGCAGTATTGATTCTTAACTAAACGATCTACCATATAGTACAGATGTTCTTTATAAATTATGTATGTATTTAGGACGGCACACCTCATCTCTCAAATGACCTTCACTTCATAATCATACCAAATTTAAACTACTAACAATCAGTTAATATACTGTTATCAATAATGTAATGATAAATAAGTATGTAATTCTATTAATGATTTCTGTAATACATATGGTCATAATCTACATTAGCTATTAATTTACTTGTATCTATTACATTGTATTAATAAAACACAATATAACTAGCACCATGTACAAAATAAACATCCGTTGTTAAAGACTACACTTTATTGACCCCTTTTTTGCAACATCAACATTTAGCACAAGAGATTGATAATATTCATAATTTGTTTTCATTGGACATGATGCTGACTGTGGTAGACATGCCTGAGTAATGTTGCAAAAATAATCCCAGGGATGGTAGATATGGTGATTTTGCTAATATTGGATGCTTCAACACTATATACATATATATCAGTATGGGGACTTCATAAATTGAGCTACAGAACAAAGTTTGTTCCTACTAGAAAACATGCTTCATATCATGCTTTGCAACCATTTGCAAAGATCTATTACTTACATGGACATCAGGATAACTCTCATGTAGACTATTACAAAGTCTTATTATCAAATTCTGGTAGGATTATTCAGACTTTAAAGAGAATTGGATCACTTCTGTCATACTCATGGATCTTAAACCTGGGTGAATATAATGTCATTGTAATAGCAGTAAACTGTAATGGTGAAAGTAAGCCATCAAAAAGGTATTATTAGAAGATGACAAAACAACCAGCTCCATCAACCCCACCTACTTTTGATGTAAAATTGCAGTACTATAAGTAAGTAATCAAGACACAAAATATATATACTATATAATTAATTTATATTGTTCCTTAGATAATTCTGCTGTGTTGATTCTTATAGTCCTGGCATTGTTCATTGTAATCCTCAACTAAACAAGACAAATCTTTTAAAGTATGGTTCTTATTAAAAATATTGATTTTTGAGCTTATTTTAGGTCTAATAACAAACAGATTCTTTATTTTATATTTAAAAAAGATCCTTTAAAGTTTACCATTTAAAAATAAATCACCAAAGCAATAAAGTTATTAATTAATTAAGAACGAGTTTATTAAACCAATTCTGTTCTACTATTACCTATTGCTAGCTTAGTACATTTAAAAATACAGGATAATAGTCCTCTACTTGATAAGGATCTTTAAAACATGGATTTTTACATAATTTAATATCAGTCATTGGCTCTGTTGAATTAGTCACTTCTTGACTAAAAGTCAAAGGTGGTGGAGGAGAAGTTGTTCCTTTAGTGGGTGGAGTTCTTCTGGCTTTTGTAACAAACATATAATGGATACAGACAAACTAACAAATAGATAATAGGAAAAGTGTATAAATGCTCCTATTGTTCCACTTATTATAAGCATGTCCATAATATTGAGTCTATGAGAAAGAATTATAATTTGTTTGTTCAATACCATCAATATAAACTAACCAGAGTCATTTGATGTGTTTATTGTAGGGTTTGTTGTCTCTTGTGTTGAGACAGTTGGAGATATTGTGTTAGAGTTGATTGGACCTCTAATGATATAAGAATATCATTAATAACTTTAAGTGCTAGTAAAAGTTACCAAGCATTACACACTAGTTAAAGATACATTTACAATATACACATGTGCCTATATACTGTTATATAAAACAACTAACACACTTTAGAAAACATATGCAAACATGCTCTATATAGAAACTGATCTTGAGTAGATAGGTCATTTGACATATCAATTTACTGTAGCTAAACATACACCTCTGTTACTCATAACTATACAGTTAATAACAATGATACCTTTATTAGTTTCAGTACTAATGACAGTACTAGTATGTAGTCCAGTAGTAGTAATACTGGTTGGACTAGAATTGGCTAATGAGGTAATTGTTTGTGAATACAAAGTTGATGATGAAGTAGAAAGCACCACAGTTGACTGAGTGGATGTGAATGAAACAGATGGTGATGGGTCATCTGTAATATGATAAAGTGGTAGATGATGTTCATGAATACTATTAAGTTGATCATAATCACATATTTGTTTAAACAACTGATACTAAGAATACTAGTCAAATACACTAATTTAAAAGTGACTAAGAAAACATTAATTGTGTCCTTTGTTATAGAGTTATTTTTGTATTAAAAGAAACATATTTTCAATGAACATTTGTAAAATACTGTTATAGTTGACACACAACTAATGTTTGTTTTTCAATGTGTGCCATAATGATAGTGAAAACAATAATTAGTGTAATTCTAAGAAGTTTGTTGTGTATTATAGTGAAAACTTGTATACAATAACACTACAACTGAAACAATTTAAAAAATTTAATAAATTCATACCAAAAGAACAATCACTCTTACACTTATTGTAAATGTCTTACTTGTCAATTGTACTAATATTAAAGACTCATTCCCTAATAGACTGCCATAAACATGTAACAGCTTTCACACTGACTTGATAGATCACACCTTTTTTCCAGCCATTTATAGTTATCTCTGTCAAGTTTGTCGTCCAGGTATTGTTCATTGAATTGTTGATTACTTTGATTATATAATAGTTGATCAACAAACTATTGGTGTGATAGGAGTTGACCACAACAATGTAATCGTTAAAGAATCTTGTTGTTGCTGTTGCAGTGTCAAATTTTGTGGGGATTCCTGAAGGTTCTATGAGGAAACAGAATAATAAATGATCGATTTAGGCTCTGTGGCTACAATATTTTAAACTATCACTTTGTCAAACAACTTGAAAGACAAAGTGACTTGAAAAAAATAAAAATACTATCAGAAATAGCATACTAATCATATACAAAAGTGTTTTGTGCTTTATTGTTGTTTTACTTACCAGCAAGCATTGTTTGACATTGCCGAGTACCATTATTGGCAGCATTATCAATACATTCTATGACAGTTTTTAAAGACACAAGACTGGAGTTAAAACTTAGGGTAGAAATCATAGGGGCATTTCAATATTAGCAACAAGTGTTGCCAGAAACAGACCATTAGTACTTAGATCTCATTAATATTATAAATGATGTAAATTCAAGTATTGATTATTAATATGCCACACCAGATAACGATGCACTGTCTTACATCTCAACACAACATGATGATGAGCTGATGGACACAAAGAGTCTGCTATGCCACAGTCAAGATTAATGACTTGACATTCTATAAAAGTAAAAGAATACAGCATAGTCTGTGATACCAAGATCTTACCTATTAGTCTAAATAGTAGCACCACACAAAGTAGGAGAAAGTTCATAGTTAAAACACAGTCTTATACTAGTTTCTCTTTCTTTCTCTAAATGATGATATTTAACTCATTGTGTCTTCTTTTCGTACACAAAACAGTTCTTTTAGAACTCCCCCCACTTCCTACACTTCATTCAGAGTTGTTGTGGTCTTGTCCTGAACTGAACCACCTCTTTCAGTGAAAGAGTTATCAAAACACACTAGGAGGAAATGTAAACTGAACTTAGATAGTGTCCCAATCTATGATGTAATGTGAGTTTTAGGAATGTGAACTAAATTATGTACCTAACTGATATTATAATACCAGTATGGTATAGTTTGATAGTTTGTGACAAATACTTCAAATAATAGCTCTCAATCTATTCTTCTAGCCTGTTTGATTTGCATTAATTATGAAATTTCCAGAACAAGTGATCACATTATATGTTTTAAGAAAGTTGTTCTAGATATTACATATACCACACTAAAATAAGAATAACTTAATATAATTGGTTCACCAAAAAACATATTAACTGAAACAGATAGAAACTACAAAATATCAGAAAACTCAACTATATATACAACACCTATTTGGCTTGTTTTTAAGTTTCTTCTTCCGTTGTAAAAAAAAGCAACAGGATTATTACTATAACTGCTATCACTATTACAAATAGTGGTACTCCAGACCTACTCCAACTCCAACAATAACACCAGATTAGTACTTTGACCTATAAGAGTTTAAAATTAATCAAATACATAATATTCACGTATGTACTTACTACTTGATGGTAATTGTGTCTCACAGAATACTCCAGTAAAACCAGGTAGACAATGACAGATATAATTGCCAGCATGATATTGACATATACTACTATTACAAGGATTTTGACCACAGGGTAAATATAATGTTTAACAAATTATATTGTGATTACAAGTGTCTTCTTCATAACCTTCTCTACAAGCACACACATTAGTATCCACACAAGTACCATTAACACAGGATGGATTACAACTAACTGTAAATATATGATAGAAATTAAAGAATTACTTATTAACAAATTGCAAGTCAAAACAACTCGCAACATCATTTGGAATTGTAGGATTAATATTAAGACCATCAGTTGGAACTATATCGTGAGTAGTTGGAACTGTAACATTAGTTGTAGGACCATTGTTGTTACAGCAACATTAGTACTATCCAGTACTACATGAATAAACAATAGACTAGCTAAATCACTACATCAGAGCATTAAATTTTGTATTAAACTCTGTACTAATAATAAGAGAGATGAGGTCAGTTATTTGGATTTGTGTACCATATCCAATAATATTGTTCTCACTATCATAGAATGTGTTCCATGTTAAAGATACTAGTTGTCCATCCATTAGTACTCTGCTTTCAGTTGTAACTGCAAGGTTTATATAGTGTATAGTAATTCCTGTTATATAGCAAAGTATGTGAAAATGATACTGTTAGGATAGTGACCATTAGAGATATCAGTGATGTAACTGAATCACTGGTAGTACCACCCAAAACTTTTGCCAGGTTCTAATTGTGTTACTAACACGGTTTTGTGGAGACTAAGGAACAATATGAACAATGGTATACAGTTTGACTAAATACTTTTGAAACAAATGGCACATGATAAGGAGCAATATGACCCATTGCTTGAATTTAATGAAGTGAAAATCTATTTGACACCTTTTTGCAAAATCAACAAAAGGTTTATCCCATTCATAACTTGTTTTGACTTGGATTGCTGTGCTGTCTGTGATAGGTTGACATGAATAACATTGCAATTGCAAAATCATGCTATGGACGATGGATATGGTGATTTTACTAATATTGGGTGCTTCGACACTGTATATATATATATATATATATTAGTATATCAAGTTTAGCTTCATAAAATTGACAAGCTAGTGTTCTACTAAAAAAAAAAAAAAAACGTGCTTGATATCAAATCTGTCAAGACAACATTGTTGAACTGATCAAAGAAAGATATCTAAAATAGCATGAAATATTGCTGTATCATTTTCCTACTCAATTGTAAGTGTCAATCATGTGTACAGTGTGATTTGGTAAACACACATCATCAGTGCCTCCTTATAGTATAACAATATATCATATGAATATTGTGTAGAAGTGTCTAATCATAAAAATGATACCATATTCATTATTTCCTCTATAGTACTTGGAAGTGGGTGGACACAACAACCACTCTTCCACTGTCAGTCACTTCAAGAAGTTTGCATAGGACAGGAGATCAGTGCTCAATGCACTGTCCCTGGAAATGGTATTGGGTGGCTTGTTAATCACAATGCCAAATCAATTTGGGATATATCCATCAAGTTAATGATCTCCACAATTCATCAAGTCCCTGTTTTATGAAGAATATTCAAGCTAAACTTGTTTACAAAGCTATTGATCAAATGGTGACCAGTCAACTACAGTTTAAGTTGAACCCAGTGGACAAGAGTAATGCTATCAATGTGACTTGTCTTCAGCCACAATCAGACTCATTTAATAAAAATTGTCAAATTAAACTTAAAAGTAAGACAATACGTTAAAGTTTTCTTAACTTCTTTATTATCAAAGAAATACCAATTGCTCCTCGCAATGTAGCAGTAACCATTTGCGAAGAACCACTACTTACATGGACATCAGATAACTCTCATGTAGACTATTACAAAGTCTTATTATCAAATTCTGGTAGGATTATTCAGACTTTAAAGAGAATCGGATCAACTTCTGTCATACTCATGGGTCTTAAACCTGGTGAATATAATGTCATTGTAATAGCAGTAAACTGTAATGGTGAAAGTAAGCCATCAAAAAGTATTAAGATTCTTATAGAAAATGACAAAGATGACAAAACACCAGCTCCATCAACCCCACTTCTTTTGTAATAAACTGCAGTGCTATAAGTACGTAATCAAGATACAAAATATATATACTATATAATTAATTTATATTGTTCCTTAGATAAATCTGCTGTGTTGGTGGTTATAGTCCTGGCATGTTCATTGTAATCCTCAACTAAACAAGACAAATCCTTAAAGTATGTCTCTTGTTAAAAATTTTGATTTTTGAGTTCATTTTAGGTCTGTTGACAAACAGAGTCTTTATTTTATATTTAAAACATACCTTAAAAGTTTACCTTTTTAAAAATTTAATCACCAAAGTAATAAACTGTTAATTAATTAAAAAC
The DNA here is from genome assembly GCF_016097555.1 of Gigantopelta aegis. Lineage (NCBI taxonomy): Eukaryota > Metazoa > Mollusca > Gastropoda > Neomphalida > Peltospiridae > Gigantopelta > Gigantopelta aegis. Next base: position 11,104 of record NW_024533853.1, on the reverse strand, counting down.
ATTGAGTTTATTAAACCAATTCTGTTCTACTATTACCTATTGCTAGCTTAGGTACATTTAAAAATACAGGATAATAGTCCTCTACTTGATAAGGATCTTTAAAACATGGATTTTTACTAATTTAATATCAGTCATTGGCTCTGTTGAATTAGTCACTTCTTGACTAAAGGTCAAAGGTGGTAGAGGAGAAGACATTTCGATGATACTTTAGTGGGTGGAGTTCTTCTGGTTTTTTGTAACAAACATATAATGGATACAGACAAAGTAACAATAGATAATAGGAAAAGTGTAATAAATGCTCCTATTGTTCCACTTATTATAAGCATTGTCCATAATATTGAGTCTATGAGAAAGAATGATCATTTGTTTGTTCAATACCATCAATATAAACTAACCAGTGTCATTTGATGTGTTTATTGTAGGGTTTGTTGTCTCTTGTGTTGAGACAGTTGGAGATATTGGTGTTAGAGTTGATTGGACCTCTAATGATATAAGAATATCATTAATAACTTAAGTGCTAGTAAAAGTTACCAAGCATTACACACTAGTTAAAGATACATTTACAATATACACATGTGCCTATATACTGTTATATAAAACAACTAACACACTTTAGAAAACATATGCAAACATGCTCTATATAGAAAACTGATCTTGAGTAGATAGGTCATTTGACATATCAAATTTACTGTAGCTAAACATACACCTCTGTTACTCATAACTATACAGTTAATAACAATGATACCTGTATTAGTTTCAGTACTAATGACAGTACTAGTATGTAGTCCAGTAGTAATACTGGTTGGACTAGAATTGGCTAATGAGGTAATTGTTTGTGAATACAAAGTTGATGATGAAGTAGAAAGCACCACAGTTGACTGAGTGGATGTGAATGAAGCAGATGGTGATGGGTCATCTGTAATATGACAAAGTGGTAGATGATGTTCATGAATACTATTAAGTTGATCATAATCACATATTTGTTTAAACAACTGATACTAAGAATACTAGGCAAATACACTAATCTAAAAGTGACTAAGAAAACATTAATTGTGTCCTTTGTTATAGAGTTATTTTGTATTAAAAGAAACATATTTTCAATGAACATTTGTAAAATACTGTTATAGTTGGCACACAATTAATGTTTGTTTTTCAATGTGTGCCATAATGATGGTGAAAACAATAGTTTAGTGTAATTCTAAGAAGTTTGTTGTGTACTATATAGTGACCACTTTGTATACAATAACACTACAACTGAAACAATTTAAAAAATTAATAAATTTCATACCAAAAGAACAATCACTCTTACCCTTATTGTAAATCTCTTACTTGTCAATTGTACTAATATTAAAGACTCATTTCCTAATAGACTGCCATAACATGTAACAGCTTTCACACTGACTTGATAGACTACACCTTTTTCAGCCCATTGATAGTTATCTCTGTCAAGTTTGTCGTCCAGGTATTGTTCATTGAATCGTTGATTACTTTAATTATATAATAGTTGATCAACAAACTATTGGTTGTGATAGGAGTTGACCACAACAATGTAATCGTTGAAGAATCTTGTTGTTGCTGTTGAAGGGTCAAATTTGTGGGGATTCCTGAAGGTTCTATGAGGAAACAGAATAATAAATGATCAATTTAGACTCTGTGGCTACAATATTTTAAACTATCACTTTGTCAAACAACTTGAAAGACAAAGTGACTTGAAAAAAATAAAAATACTATCAGAAATAGCATACTAATCAAATACAAAAAGTGTTTTGTGCTATATTGTTGTTTTACTTACCAGCAAGCATTGTTTGACATTGCCGAGTACCATTATTGGCAGCATTATCAATACATTCTATGACAGTTTTTAAAGACACAAGACTGGAGTTAAAACTTAGAGTAGAAATCATAGGGGCATTTTCAATATTAGCAACAAGTGTTCCAGAAACAGACCTTTAGTACTTGTCTCATTAATATGATTAGATGATGTAAATTCAATGTATTGATTATTAATATGCCACACCAGATAACGATGTGCTGTCTTACATCTCAACACAACATGATGATGAACTGATGGACACAAAGAGTCTGCTATGCCACAGTCAAGACTAATGACTTGACATTCTATAAAAGTAGAAGAATACAGCATAGTCTGTGATACCAAGATCTTACCTATTAGTCTAAACAGTAGCAGCACACAAAGTAGGAAAAAGTTCATAGTTTAAACACAGTCTTTGATACTAGTTTCTCTCTCTTCTCTAAATGATGATATTTAACTCATTGTTGTCCTTTTACTGTACACAAACAGTTCTTTTTAGAACTCCCCTACTTCCTACACTTCATTCAGAGTTGTTGTAGTCTTGTCCTGAACTGAACCCACCTCTTTCAGTGAAAGAGTTATCAAAACACACTAGGAGGAAATGTAAACTGAACTTAGATTTCCCAATCTATGATGTAATGTGAGTTTTAGGAATGTGAACTAAATTATGTACCTAACTGATATTATAATACCAGTATAAAGTATGTTGTTTGTGACAAATACTTCAAATAATAGCTCTCAATCTATTCTTCTAGTCTGTTTGATTTGCATTATGGAATTTTCCAGAACAAGTGATCACATTATATGTTTAAGAGAGTTGTTCTAATTGTTGCAATCTAAACGAAAACTGTTCTAATTGTTTCACATACTAAACTAAAATGAGGATAAATATATATATAATTGGTTCAGCAACAAAAAAATATTAACAAAAACAGCTGAAAACTACAAAATATCAGAAAATACTATACACTATAGTCAACTATATATATAACAGCTACAAACAATACAGTTATACTAGTATTGTTACTATGTATACATCAGCACTTCCTATTTATTAATATTTGTCATATCCATTTCTTCATAAGTATTATCGTCAGAGACTTTTTCATTTGTTTTTGAAAGTTTCTTCTTCCGTTGTAAAAAAAGTACCAGCACTATTGCTATAACAACTATCACTATTACAAATAGTGGCACTCCCAGACCTACTCCAACTCCAACAATAACACCAAGATTATTACTTTGAACTATAAGAGTTTAAAATTAATCAAATACATAATATTCATGTATGTACTTACTACTTGATGGTAATTTGTCCTCACAGAATACTCCAGTAAAACCAGGTAGACAATGACAAATATAACTACCAGCATGATATTGACATATACCACCATTACAAGGGTTTTGATCACAGGGTAAATATACTGTTAACAAATTGTGATTACATATATTACATAGATATATATCATTACCAGAAGTATTACAAGTGTCTCCTTCATAACCTTCTCCACAAGCACACACATTAGTGTCCACACAAGCACCATGACACAGGATGGATTACAACTTTACTATGAATGAGATAGAAGTCAATAGAGTGAATGAATGTTAATTACTTACTTGGTTTGATAAATTAACTAGTTTTCAAGTTCCTGTCCTCCTCGATATGTAGCCTCTCCAATCTCAATTCTTTCAGTAGTCGCTATATCAAATTTACAAAAACACATCATCACCACAAATCTGATCAGCCTTCTCTTTCAAGGCAGTATCAGAAAAGGAAGGTTCATACACAGGAATGAATGATGGATAATAGTATGTAGACCAGCTTTGTCCAAAATGATATGTAAACAAACTATCACTAGGATTATCAATGATCCCTGAAAACAAAAAACGAAAAAAATTGCAAATTAAAAAAAAGCATTAAGCTTGGCTTACATGTGACTCCAAAGTTTTCATGTATTTCCTTATAGTAGAATTCAATAGTAGTTTTGTTCCATTTCCCCTTGGAGTAAGGTCATCTGTTTTATCACCATTATATGGACCCATTAATCCTTGAGTTTTGCTTTGATAACTTTCTGGGAGGCTAACAATAAGGACAGATATAAAACCATTTTGTTCTTGTACTAGTAGGACTGCACCACTTGAGAATGTGGCACTTAGAGTGTGTTGTTACCAGAGTCAATGATGGTCACATTTTCAAATTCTGACTTTTCAACTCATCAAAGTTAGCTCTTTCTCCATTGACAAGAGTGATCACAGAAGTGATATTGTCAACTGTTTCTATTTCAAACTGAACTGTACTTGAGGTCTTTTCTTTGGCTACACAAAGCTGAGAAGACAGTAGCATCTGCAAGACTTCCCAATGAATTTTAACTTCAACCATTCTCCCTTGAAGTGTAAATGAATGATCATTTGTCTCAATGAGAACAAACTCTCCCTTTCATTAAATGTGTACTTGTAAAGATCAAGAGTCACAATATGTGGATCACCAATTATGATAGCTAATGAATGACAAATTATTATAAATTACACAAGCTATAGTATTAATGAGAAAGTAATCTTTGAAAAATATAACCTACCTGGAACAGGAGGAGAAAATGCTGATCCATCATCTGAAGGGCTTCTTTTATAATAAATATCACAACTAGTTTTGTGTTCCTTTACAACAGAAAATTAATGGCAGAACATCCTCAAACTGATGTTTGATTAGGTTATGCAAATAATTTACTCCACTATTTCCAACAGTAGATACTTTATCCACTGATCCTCCACTGGTTGTCCCACTATCAGATTTCCATCATTGCCATAGCAACATTCATTACCTGATCCTTCATTAGACCTGCATGCGATGTGTGGTATGATGTGATGTGATTGATAAGGAGATAGTCATAATAATAATATTCATATTTTGAACATATAATCATTGTTGTCTCAGTATATGAATTATATTACCTTGTAATGGTCCTTTGATAAAAACATTTGAAGGCTTTAGGATGAAAAAATCCAAGCAATTTTATATTTGTATCTTCAATAAGTCCACTGTTGATAGTTCTAGCTTGACCAATAGTGGGTGGACATGGGAAATCAGAACGGACATTATCTAATAGTTGTTGACCAATACTAGTTGGTTCACTGATAGACCATGCTTTACATGCAGACCATAGTTTAGTACCACTAGATTGTTTATTGGTTGATACTATCCATATTATATCTGTCCATTGAGTGACTGTCCCTTCTGCTTTATCAAATAATGTAGAATTCTGAGGATCACTCCCTTTAGCTTCAATGGAAATAACAGCACTATAAACAGATTGATTACTGGAGTGAGATATAATAGGTACTGTGACAGTAGCTGACCCAGTATTAGCTACATCACTGTCTAGTGTGGTCACTTGTTCTAATGTAGGGACATCATTAGATATATGGAAGATATGTAACTTAATGTCAACAAGTAGATCTGAGGGGGCAATAACATCTTGTAATGGTTTAGTCAGAGATACTGGTAACCAAGTTAATGGGATTTTATCTCCCACATGAATTAGAGGCTCATCAGAGTTAATACGAACACGTGTATGACTGTCATGTTCAACACGATCTAAAAACAAGTACAATTTCTCAGTAACTTATAATTATGAGCTCATTAACTCACTTGAATAAAAGACTGTTGTTTTATCATATATATGTGTATCGTAATGCAGCATAATTGTTACTCTTCCAGTTTTAGTAAAAAAAGGAGATATACAGAGTGCATCATCAATATTGACATAAGTACAGTTAACAATAGTGTCATCAAATGACACTTTAATTTTACTGTTTTGTTTAAAATAAGGCCCAGAGACTAACATGGGTACTCCTCCAAAAATATGTCCATATGAAGGTTGAATTTGTAGTGGATCTATACAAGTATATATATAAATGAGTAATAGAAGAGTTGATATGTTTTTTCAACAATTTATTTGTAGTTTACATAAGTAGAATATTATGGAATCCAAAATTGATATGAATTACTACTCACTCTATATTTGTTGCTTTGTAATAGACTAAGTATAACATACTAACAAATTATGTAATGAGTAATTCACATGAAGTCCAGATTCCATAGAAATCCTCTGATGTAAAGTTTCAAATTGGTTGTTAAAATTAAATAATGGAACAATTTTTACAGTGATACATATATTATTACACTTCACTACTATGCTCACTTTGAACAAGTTGTGTTTGTCTTACACCAGCACTATATGAATAACCAGTAGAAAAATCAAAACTATACACTAATATGCTAAATTTGAATTAGACTTTGTAGTAATAGTATGAGAAGTGAAGTTAGTTATTTGTATTTGTCCACCATATCCCATAATGTTGTTGTCACTATCATAGATGTTGTTCCATGTTAGAGATACTGGTTGTCCATCCAATAGTACTGTGTCTTTAGTAGTGGAAGCAATGTTCAGGACATGCATTGACATAGTTGGAGATGTGAAAGTAACACTCTCAGAATATTGATTTATTGAAGGTACTATTGACATGACAGGATCACCAATATCATCTAATACATGGCCAGGTCCTAATTGAATAACTAGCACTGGTTTATCAGAAACTAAGGAGCAATACGATGTGTTTGAAAAGAATGTAGTAAAGTCTCCAGGATTTGATAGATAGAGTGTTACTGCAGAGTCAGAGCTGCATCTATATGTTAGTGTACTCTCACTTTCAGATGCTATAATCCTGTAGTATTGCCTTGATCTATTAGCGTAAGGAGTAAGGAGGAATTGTTTACCCCATGTTACTGTGGGTGGTATCTGCTCAGTGACATGTTCACAAGCTGCAACGTTATCTGGGACATACCACATTCATGACCACTAATTACAGTAAGTGGTTTATCTGATATTATACTAGTTCCAGTGATATCAGCTAGTGGTGCTCCAAATAGAAATGTTTGCATCCTGTGAAGAGTAAAAGTGAATGGAGATCCTGTAGTTATTGTTATATTGGGACTCGTTGGGTTCTGAATATCTTGAGGGACTGTAATAGTCTGAGTTGGAATAATAGTGACTGTAGTGTTGTCTTTATTTCCAACAAGGAGTACCTCACTCAATGCATTATCAAATATAGCTAGTGTTCCGGTTGACACAGCATAATATTGGTAGTGATTTATTGGATATTCTTGAAATGGGTAAGCCATATATTCTCCAACAGTATAAAACTGATAATTGACCACCAATACAGAAATAGGTTCAGCTGAGTAAATATAAATCCCCTTTTTACGATTGGAGTAGTCGCTGTCTAAGGTAACAAGGGAAACTGGGAGACTCACTTTGGCTGGATTTATGTTAGTAACAGTTCCTGTTGTTATAACACCAGTATAATTTTGAATAGTGTAGCGACATCTGAGGAGCTTGAAGTTGTAATATACAGCAGAAGATTTTGAGTAAATCCTATGTAATTCCTCATGGCTCCAATATAGAAATCCCCTTTAACAAGCTCAGCATTTTCACGAACGACTAAAACTTTAAGGTAATAAAATAATAGATTATATTAATTGTATTTACAACTCACAATATAATATTGATGCTAAAAGTACGGTCTTCATTATCCTTATTTATACAAGATGTTACAGGAAAACACTAAAGTCAGTACAAAACAATGCAAACTGTTGTTTGTAAACAGCTTGTAAACAACATTTATAGCTTGTGTAACTCGTGATTTTTTAAGGTGCAGGATATGAATGTTGTATACCGTATAACGTCTAAAAATTCGCCAAATTATTTTTAGAGGAAATTATTACTCGAATAATTAATTTTAACGAAATTAGAGCTCTAACGGTGCTAGTTTTTTAAGGAAACTAAGTCTACTGAGATCGACTGTCTCAGATCTGGAGCTTCCGGTTATATTTAGTCTTTATTAATATGATTTCTCCTAAAACACAGTTTACTGTCTTTGACAAAGATTTATATCGACAGTTAGCAAGCATCACAGTGATGACATCCTTGCTTGCTTGCATTGTCGAAATTAGAAGAATTTCCCAGAAATTAAATTATTATTATAAAATAATAACATAATTTATAGAAGTATTTTATGGCTATTTCTTTGAAATTATTTATTTACAAATCAGACTGCTGAATTTTACTACACTGTGGGCAACATGTACATTATGTTTTAAATGACAAAGCATTATTTGTCGTTTTCCTGGTAAATTCTATTTTTGAACTCTACATATGCAAGTAATTTAAACAACGCAGGGTGAAGTAATTTCTATTCTATAATTTTTTGAGTTAGAACACAATCAAAATGATGATTAGATTAAGGCTAATAAAATGATAGTCATGTGAAATAGCTGTCCTTGCGGTTATTGTCATATTCACTTCATCCAATTGATTATTTAAGAATGAATATAATCAGTTATGATAAGTAAACCTAGATTGAGATGGGATATACAGTCAAGCTCATTCAAGGACACTACCCACACATACTTACTATTTTGTGACAGTTTGTATATTATGATGAATGACAGATACAACATTAGTCTTGTTCTCATTTTTCTTAATATTTTGATATATCATACTAGCTATAATTAAATAAAATCTATTATCAAAGACAATTAAAAAAATACACAGAAAGTAATGTCGTTAAGGAAAATTAATAAGAAGACTCTCCAGAGTATAACATCCAGGGTTCTTAAAAAAATAACATTGACACTGAAAGAATATGCAGGATTTTCTGTGACATTTATACTTGTAGAATATGCAAAAGTTTCAATATCTACAGTACTAGTAGAGTATTCATCATAATTAATAATGTTATTGACACAAGAGGTTCCTTCTTGTCTTGTCCATCTTGTTGCCTCTTGTAGTTTCATGATTTGATGATATTCTAGTGTAATCTTCCTGACTATGTCATAAATTATTGTACTCTCATTGCCAATTTCTTCATAAATTTACTGAATTAATGTTTGTTGGTAGTGTTTGTGATACAGCTTCATTACACCTTGTATAATAAGCATCTCCTGCTAAAAAAGTGAACATCTCTGTTAGAACACAGTAGTTAAACTATATAAGTCATCTACATGTCTATTGATTCTATAAAGATGGCTTTCTAATCAACATATAATACTGTCATTTTAGTCAGATGGTACATATTATTTCCACTCATGGACTGATCGGAAACGTCCCAGAATGTCTAATCCCAAAATGTCTAATCCCAGAATGTCTAATCCTAGAATGTCTAATCCCATATGGATGTCTAAAGGTGATAACTGAGGTGTTAATGAATTGATTGTCTAATCTGAAAAGCTATATTTAAATCAAATGAAAAAACACAGTGTCTAATTGCAGAAATATATGATTCAATGCTTCTATTCCCATTAGTAAGTTCATCTTTCAGCAATTTATCTTCTCTTCTCTTGAATTACCTTTTGTCTTTTAGCTTTGTGCAATCCTCCCGCTTGTAGCTGTGACTTCAGTAGCTGCTTGTTCTTTTTGAAAGAGTTCAAGCACTTCATAAAAGTTAGGGTGTGCCTTTCTCGCTATTCTTTTAACCTATTGTGCCATCCTTCTAAATGATTATTGGTTCTTGGGCCACTGTGAGCAAAGTAGTTCCACGTACATGGTTTAAACTGACCATTCATCCAGTTTTGGTCAAAATAATCTGAGTAGTTCTTCATCTTGTCATCATCTGGTATTTCAGTTTTTAATCCATCCCAAGCAACTTGAACAAAATTGGATGGCACAAAAGCAATGGCTGCACTCTTTTGTATAAATTGCCTAATAGAGCCATCTTCTTTGTACTCTTCCGCTAGTCCAAGACTTTGTACTTTTCTCCACAGACACTGCGTAAAATGAAAGTAGCAGCCATCAATACAAGCACTGGGAAATTGAAGTTCAAGTGATTTGCACTAAGGAAGCTCAAAAATCAGACAATGAAATACTCTGTTATATTAACACCTCAGTTATCACCTTTAGACATTTGGGATTAGACATTATGGGATTAGACATTCTGGGAATGACTCGACTGATCATATTATTGAGAGTAGAGTATACTGTAGAATTCTATTTATAAGTACCTTTGTTAGAAAATTTTTTCTATCACTTTTTGATTATGATGCTACAAACAAGAACAGACAATACTAATTATCAAGAGTATTATGAATGGTATTATCATTAATAGAATGAAGTAAGGGAATTGACCTGTGCATGAGATTTAAATTCAATATATATATAATACAGCTATCATTATTATTTTATTAACAAATTACAAGTCTATTGTTTATTCATATAGTACTGGATAGTACTAATGTTTGTCTAACAACTAATGGTCCTGCTACTAATGTTACAGTTCCAACTACTCATGATATAGTTCTAACTGATGGTCTTAATATTGATCCTATAATTCCAAATGATGATGGTATATTGCAGGTTGTTTGACCAACTAAATCAATACATCAGAGTGTTAAATTTGTTATTAGACTGTGTAGTAATAATATGAAAGGTAACGTCAGTTATTTAGATTTATTATCATATCCAATGATGTTGTTAATACTATCATAGAATGTGTTCCATGTTAAAGATACTGGTTGTCCACTATTAGTACTCTGCTTTCAGTTGTAACTGCAAGATTTATATAGTGTATAATAATTCCTGATATATAGCAAGGTATGTGAAAAATGATACTGTTAGATATTGATCAATTAGAGGTATCATTGATATAACTTGATCATCATCAGTGGTACCACCAAAACTTTGGTCAAGTTTTAATTGCAATTGTGTTACTAACACTGGTCGTTGGAGACTAAGGAACAATATGAACAATGGTAGCAGTTTGAATAAGTAATTTTGAACAAATGGCACATGATAAGGAGCAATATGACCCATTGTTTGAATTTTAATGAAGTGAAAAACCTATTTGATCCCTTTTTGCAAAATCAACAAAAAGTTATATTCATAACTTGTTTTGACTTGGATTTGCTGTGCTGTCTGACATGAATAACATTGCAATTGCAAAATCATGCTATGGATGATGGATATGGTGATTTTACTAATATTGGATGCTTCAAGACTATATATCTATCAGTATATCAATTTTAGCTTCATAAAATCGACAAACTTGTGTTATCTACTATTAAAAAAAAAAAACGTGCTTGATATTGAAATTTTTTAAGGCAACATTGTTGAAATGATCAAAGAAAGATCATCTAAACATAGCATGAAATATTGCTGTATCATTCTCCTACTCAATTGTAAGTGACAATCATTTGTACATTGTGATTTGGGAAACACACATCATCAGTGCCTCCTTATAGTG
>NW_024533852.1:0-29666 GCF_016097555.1 Gigantopelta aegis | reverse complement strand
CCGGTTTCTTTCGCATTCATCTTGATAATTTATAAAGTTCTCAGTTACTCCTTCTCAACTGAGGTTGTCTTTATTATTAAAGTGATTCACAAAGCTTACTAGGTCATTGTCGTGTATCAATGATATAAAAATAGTTGTAAGTGTGGGCATAAAACAAATAGGTTTGACATAATTGCAACAGAATACCCCTAAGGTACGGGTATTTGCAACAACCTACCACTTCCCATTCCTTCTTTGGGGGATCTATTAGAATGACTGTGTAAACTGTACATACATTCTTGCATATCTTAGAAGCAAAAACAGGAACTCTAAATTCAAGGGAAAGATTGGGTTAATTTCTCATCTGTGCAATATGATTTGTTGCAGATATTCTTGTCATCTTGGTGTATTAAATAACGTTCCATTCTTTTTTCTTTGACTTGGCACCAACTTTTATATATAATCTTAAGAGTTGTACCACTTGTTATGTACATATGTAACAAATCTTGTCTTCGTGGCTTTAGCCGTTTGTTGTATGACAATATCAAAGAGTATGAATGGAATTAAGCTACACATCGCATTATTTCAAGTACTCTTAACATTCTCAGGTGATTGAGGAACAAATGGGAAGTGAATAGCTAGCTACCTGTAAATGATCATGACCACTCCCATATCAGAGCAATTGTACTTAGCTTCTGACTACTCTGTTTAGTAGCACATAATTGTATTACTATTATCAAACAATTATCTTAGAGGAATTGTTTTGTGATTATCATTTATTGTAGTTGGTAGTGACTGTAATCAAATATCATTCCTGGATATTGTGTTGCTGCTAATATTTCTATGGAAGCACTTGTACCATCAGCTTCTGAACATGCTGATAGTGATAATTTCTTGTTATTTGTTTTAGTAACATTTAAATTTTATATTTAACTTTATTATCTAGCCGGCACTAATTACTGTATGTAGTAACAATATCCTTAACAAATGGCAGCTAGTAGAAGATGAAGGCAAAAGTCATTTAGTGTTGACAAGAACTTACAAATTTCAAGGTGGCTTGTAAGTGTTTTACAATAATGTTTTCCATTTGTTTAAACTTTTTTTACTTAGAGCAAAAGACAATTACTGCGTGTTGTCTTCCACATATGGGGAGTGTCTTTTTGTTGGGACATTAGGGGGCATTACTTACCCAATGGATACTGACTTTGATGGCATGTCTCTGAGGTACTTTCATGGTCAAGAGCAAGAACCTAGTAAGTTTAAGTTATGTAGCAAGTAACATTGTTTATATATGCATAGTCTTGGATACAAAAAGAAAGATGTTCCAGGAGAAGTTAGAACTCTGAAGATTAATCCAGCTTACCCAAACAGGTGTTTAATGATTTAGTGTATCTTCTAAACAGTTTTGACTTTTATTTTATTTTAGCTCTCATAGGATATGAACACAGTTACATTGAAATCTGGGATGCAATGACATGGGAAACCACGATCTATTTTGAACCACACAAGGTAAAAATATTATCTGTCCATTCAATACAAAGTTAGAAGTGGTATGCAGTCTTTTCATAATTGTATGATGCTTGAATTTTTGTGTACCTTTCACTATCTGTTCAGCTTGTATCAATACATATTACATTCACATCAGTCTTAGGCCCTTTCACTCATAGTACAAAAATATGTCAGTTACTGGTTATGTTGTGTACTAGAACAAGATTTAGTTTGGCAAGTAAAATAAATATAGCAAGTGAAAACTCATACATTGTTACTTAGTATCATTATATCTACTGTGAATATTTTGTGTAAGGAATAAATAATGTTCTGTCATGAGAAAAATGGTTGCCTATATCTAATTTTAGGGAAAAATACCACTTAAGCACCTTATAGTTATAGTTGGTGGATTTTAATTTTCATGAAGACACCAATGCACCAAACATTTAATCCCACAAAAGAAACAACCATATGTTAAATAACATAGGATATAGTAGAAAAATAAAATGTATATAAAGTTTGCATCACTTCATACTCACCATTGTTATACACTATTTTTAAAAACAATGAGGGATTGTATACATTTAATTTTATTAGTTTGTATTTTATTTTAGGGATCAGGTGATTTATGTGATGTTTTGCTGGCATAGTAGTGGCATTCAGTTTGCAACTGCTCACAGTAAATGGACATGTGTATATCTGGAACAGCAATACACCTGATAGCCCAGTGATTCAAAAGAAATTCTATGGTATATATCAAAATGTTATATTATTGTTATATCATATTTGTATAGAGGACAATAATTTACAATCTATTGAAGGATTCTGTGGCCAGAGTAAGTACCATTTGTCTGGTTATATTAGTGTGTTGATATTTGTGTAGTCGGGAAACTTTATGATTTTTAGTGGTGGAGCTCCTTACAGTCTTGTTGATGGTGATAGTGTCACTATTTGGGACAATAAATGAAACTGTAACACTTCAATTGACTTCTGGAGTTAAAGGGAATGCACATAATTGATAGTAGTCTGACTGATATGGACTCTGGGATTGTAGGAATATCCTCTGATGTAGCCACCACTTCAACAAGTGAGAACATTGTTTTGGATTAAATTATTTTGTTATAGTTCGTAAGGTTTGATTTTACTTTTGGAACAAGAGATTCTATTCATTGACTTGATTCACCTGAGTAAGTTGTACACATGGGATATATGACAACATGTCATAACATTTCTTAGTCTGCCACTTCTTCGCCACCCTATCTATATAGTATGCATAATAGTCCAATCAAGAAGTTGCTGTATATAGTAATATTGACCGTGATGTCTGGTCAATTATTCAGCGTGTTGGTAAAGTACAGCAGGAGAGTGTTTTTAGAGCTCCATGCAAGTAACATTGTGCCTTTGTACTTGTAGCAATTTTTAGACAATGTGGTGTGGCCAATTGATGGAGGCTCAATAGAGCATTTTGACTCAAGATAAAACGGGACATCCTGTTGTCTGGGTTAGTCAATGATCATTAGTACTTTTATGATTGTGTGCTCTCTAGTCATGAGGATGGTTCTGTGAAGTTTTGGGATATCAAAGACAGTAAGAGCCATCTTGGTAATTTAGTGATCTTTACAATTTTTTTGCACTTACACAGTATCAATGAAGTTGATATATGAAGTTAATTGTGTGCAGTACTTCAATACACCAGAGTCTGACTTCTTGAGGTCTGATAGCCTCGGTGAACACTTACCTCAGTGTCGTCAGGTTTGTTAGTATTGGATAATGTGATTATAGTTTCATCTTTACACTATAGATGGATTCTGGGATCACGTAGTGATGATGATCAGTTGATTGTTACCTCCTTTTTGTTGTCTGGACATAACTCTTGATTGGGTTTCAAGGTGGCTATGCTCTATTACGGACAGTAAACAATAGACATCAGACTGCACTGTTTATTGTAAGTGTTTGATACCATTATTGTTACTTGTGGGAGATTAGTTTTTGTGTTTATTGTTCAAGGCTAATATGTTTTATTACGTATTGCTTTCCTTTCAATAGTTATTACAAGTTTCAATCATGAAGATGATCCACGCCAACGAGGTGGGCATGGCAAGCACCTCTTGAAGTTCGTACTGATCCAATTGAATGTCTTCCTGGTTTCCAACCAAGCCATTGGTGTTCATTTTTTCCCTGCTGTTCCCATCACTGCTTTAGCAATTGCTAGAGAACAAGGGACTGTATGTTTACATTTTATATGAAATTTCTAATATGGTAGTGGGTAATGTATGAATAAGAACTTTTGTTGTTTGTCTTTAGGGTAGCTATTGGCTGTGTTTATGGTTTTGCTGTGATTGACTACTTTAAGAACGAAACACTATATGTACATTGTACATTTGATCAAGATATGGATGATCTACAGCAATGTCTCGTGTGCAATCTATAAGACGGTCATTTCGACAGAGTCTTCAGCGTATGAATATTCGACGTAGTATGCGAGGATGCAGAGTGTCAATCGGTCTTATCGTCCACAGAGTTCTCCTCTAGTTCGATCAGAAGTGCCCGTCCTTCAAACTTTTTCAACAGAGTAGCCAGTATTAGAAGAACAACGGGAACCAGTACTAGTACTGCTAGCAAAGGAAGTACTCCGCAAGGAGCATCAGCAGTGGGTGCAAATATTCCACCTTTGAGACGCAACTCCATTCGTACTCTGACATTTACTGCACCAACTCATGTAGGAGGATCTGCTTTAATTCACGGACTCTTTGTGGGTACTAATCAAGGTGCTGTTGTTAGGCTTCACCATCGATATACCTACACAAAAACAGAGACACAACAAGATCTCCTATTATAATGCCTGTTGGTATTTTTTGGTTTTTTGTGTACCTGGAATTACTTTATTATACTGCATCTGGTTTTTAGACAAAGAGTATAACCGCGTAAAAATAATGCTGTCTTATTTGTTGGTGTGATGTGGACTGAATATCTGCTAGATGTTTAATGATGAAGGTAGCTATAAACAAAAAGGAACTCATTATCTGGTTATGTGTACTGAAGAAATACTTCGAGTAAGGATATCAAAACAGATAATATAAAAATTTATTTATAATATTCCAGGTTACAGACATTCCTGGGATGAAAAAGAAATATAGGGTTAAATTTAAGCAGAATGATTTAGATGAATATCATGCTGTATCTGCCCATTATATACGTGTATCTGGTAAGTAGGTACACTAGTGTGATATACTATCTATTTTTTGTTTTACAGGGACATCTTGCTATTTTAGTAATGGACAGTGAAGGTTATATTAATATCTATTCTTTACCTGATCTAACAGTTATTATACAAAGAGAACTGTGTTGATGCAGCTGATGCAGTGTAAGTATAAGTATAACAGTAAAGTGTAAATAATTATTTGCCTTTCCCAGGGGTCAGCGACACTTTGTATCTAGTACAGTTGGTGTTGTTTTGCATCAAAAATCACCTTCTGAGTTCACAAGAGCCTCATCACTGATATTGCTAGGTTAGTAATAGTCACAGTTTGTCACTGTCTATCAGAGGAAATATTTAGACTGGATGTACAATTTTCACTGCCTGTGAAAGTTTCTACTCCTCAAACTCCAGCTAGGTTTTCAAGGCCATTATCTGATGGACCACATCTTGTTGAACTAGAGGAGGTGTGTTGTTAGTTGTACTCTTGGGTGTAACAAAGTGGATGGACTAAGTTGATGTAGTCTTTAGATTTATAATGACAGTAATGATTTGTTTGTAGAGCTGTGGTCTTGAGGTTGAAGCTGAAGTATTCACTGATGGACTTGGACCAGTTATAGCAAGACATCTGTTGAAAGCCCGCAAAGTAAAAGTCTCGTAGAAGTACTAGCTCTAGGAAGAGTGTTGAATTGCCTGATCACTATTTCACCCATCACAATCCTGAGTTAAAAAGTGATTTTCAGGAAAGAGCTTTGTGAGATCAAAATCATTTTATTATTTATTTTATTACATGACCCTTTATTGATACATGGTTTGTTGTTGAACAACTAATTTACAATTGAGAGTGTAAAATGATATGTTTTATTGCTGTCCATTTTATTTCTTATTATTTAGTCACTACATCAGACAATAATTATTATTATTATACATTTACAAAGTTTCCTTTAAAATTAATAGAAGAAATGAAAAATCTCTTGTAAAATGACACTAGTGATATTTTCCATCCATGAAAACAACGTGTGAACTCCCAAGGTTCTTGACCTCTTATAGCACCTTTGAATTTCCTTTTTGATTCTTCTTCTTCAGCAACAGATTTAATGTATAGCTAAATTTGTTGTGAACAGACACAAAAACAGAATTAACCTAACAATTTACCTGAGCACTTTTCATCGCTATTTTCTTTTCTATGTCACTACAACTTGATCCAAACCAAATGTAGACCTGCCATATTTAATAATTACAACAAATGGAAGGGACAACAACAATATACCTCATTGCCATTATCAAGTATCATGACATCCTCGTCAGAGAGATCTCCCCTAAAGATTATAGTATACATCAAGTTACTATAATGAAGATATATATATAGTACTTGACAAAAATCTGGAGTTTTCTCTGAAACTGAGAAAATAGCCTTTTTTCATTGGAACATCGAAAAAGTCGTTTAAATTTCATGTACTCAGCCTCCTGTGAAATTTGTAGTATGATATTTTCACAAACCAATCTACTAACCCTATCATAATCACCACGTCCACCTAAAGCCACCCAGAAAAAATTTTCAGGTTCTGCACCTTCTTTTACCCACAACATTGGAATAGCTTGAACTAGATAACAACATCTTTTATTATTTCATACTTATTAATTACCTCAAAGATAGTTCTTCCCATTGTTCTGCATGTATAGCTTCTTCTGTTCTAGTTTTGCTAAAGAAAACCAAAAGTGAAGAAATATAACTAAGATAGTACCTGCCAATCCAATATATACAATACCAGATCCAGGGGAGTTTTCAAATGGTACTTTTAATATGAAACTATCAAATTAACAACAAAACAATGTACAGTATACAGTTTGTTTTACCAACCAGAAGCACGAGTTGAGGTATTTGGGTTCAGCTGTCACCTAGATCAAAGTTAAAAAAAATTACAAAATTATTTGTCATGAGATGCAAACTTGTGTGTCTGTTAATAAATTATGTACAATTATGGATAATTATGTCACTGTGCTTTCTGCTAATAAGAAACTATTAATACATGTATTTAATTAATGGTTGGATATAGCTAGCATGGTGTAGCTGACCATTCCCATTCCCAAGAGACAAGGGGTGGGGCAATAGATCAACTTGTCTCTGATATTTAGATATTTGCACCAAAGCTATGTTAGGTACCACTACTGTATAGCTGGTTTATTCATGGACATAAAAAATGGTCACTAAAGTTATGTGTAGAGTTAATTTTCATGTTTGCTTCCATTCCTCATGTTTAATTATTACAAAGATTGTGCATTGGAGGGTTGACAAAATGACATCACAACAAACGTATCAGTTATATGGTATAAAAATTTGTGTGAAAGGTAACATAAACTGTGATGACATGGCAACACCTGATTAAGGTGCAAATATCTGGATGTTGGACTAAACCCCTTCCATCTCAGAGAGTGAGAATAGTTGGTTATGACAGACTAGGACACAGTTAACAAACTAATACACTAACATACTTTAATCTATCTTTGTTTGTCTATTTTATTGTCATGTATACACATTTTATCTACTCAGGTAGTGGACGGTGGTCTATTGAAGATTAGACAACACAAACTAATAAATTTTTAAAATGGCATCAATGAATGTGAAGCAGGCATGGGGTCAAATACATTGAATAGTATTTAAATACAAATACAAATACTCTCAAAATATGAAATACAAACTACAAATACAAATACTTCTAGCAGGAATGTATTTCAAATACAAATCAAATACTTTGAAAAATTAATATTTAAATACTTTTCAAATACTGCTTTGTACTATCCAGAACACCCCCATTATTTGCTTTTACATGTAATCAACTAATCATTACAAATTATTCATTGCATCTAATAAACACAAGTTCTTCAAATATTTTGTCACAGATAGTGTACTTGTTGGTACTAATAGGTATTAATAGATCTTACACATAATCTTGCAGAAGAAACAAACAATTTAAAAAAAGTAGTATTTGAAAATTTCATGAAGTATTTGAGATACAAATACAAATACTTCCTGTTTCAAAAATTCAAAATACAAATACAAGTACAAAATACTCCAAAAAGTACTTAAATACAGCTAAATACAAATACTAATGTGTTTGACCCCAAGCCTGATGTGGAGTAACACAAGTCACAAAACAAATATACTTGAACAAGGTAACCTATTCTATAACTCTACCAAAAAATACCCAAAATGTCTAACATTTTCAAATTAAATACTAAATATCATGAGAAACAGGATTTGGCAAATTTTAATTCTAAATGGCAAATTAAAATTACACATTCAAAAATTCTTTTATTTCACACGTTTATCCTTGCTGTACATTAAAAGAATGAACAAAACATATATTGTCTAAGCATGTAGATCAAGTTTACCTGGATCACTCTTCTAGACAGACGTGCTATTATTAGCTCTGATTTGGTAGAGAGCTGGTTTATTAGCATTGAGTTGACTTTGTCGTTTACCCTAATGGGATGAGATTAAAATGTCATTATTACAACATCACCAACCCAGTGTATTATAACTTTCCCTCCGAAATGAGCCAGGAATTGAAAGCTTTCTTGTTTGCTATACAATCATATAATAATAAATATTAATCATAAATTGTATTGTACTTGTTTCAAACGTATGACTTCAATAGCTCCCATAGCTTTTTCAAGTTGTTTTCGAATCCTAAAACATATTTAATCAGTACTGTGTCATGTCAAGGAAATTTTAGCATTAATTTTAGGGCTTTGCTAATGTCGTTCTTTTTGATCTATAGATTTTCAACTTTGTTAATTGTTTGATTAGATAATGCTAAGTAGAATGCAAGCCATTTGCCTGTTTATCTCGGAGCAAAATTAAAGTATTGTCAACCACCAAATCTTACTCTGTATATCTCAGAAACTTCTAAGTGTCTTACATGTACAATCATTTTACGTTGCCTAAATTTAAGATTTATGCTTTACTCATAAAGATATGGATTACATTTTATTAAACAATTAATTATTAAAAGTATTGTAGGAATACACTCTTAGGCAGAGCTTACCCTAATGTAAACTGTAGCCATCCCATGTTACTTGCATCTTGACCCTATTTAATAAATTATTGTCAAAAATTGATATTAAAAATAATAGCATTAGTGTAACTTGCCTGCCAAAAGTACACCACAGTCTGCAGTTCTTCTTCTTCATCACTATCTTCTTCCCCTAACACAAAAAAGTGAATGAACTGTTGCACACATTATGTATATCAAGTACCTTCATCTTCCACGACATATTGGCATAGAAAGAAATAACACTCAGCACTGTAAAAATGTCCTGTTAAAAAATGCATGTCTCCCGCATGAGTTTAAGGAAAATACCTTTTTCCTCCTAGACAATATAGAGAATTTCTTTCCTTCAATGATACAACACTGCATCATTTTTAGAAGGCTATTGTAATACAAAATTAGTTCTTCAGCTTCACTGTTAGTGACTGGGTTATTACGAGGAAAGAAATAGTGCAGACAAGTCTACTTTTTGCTGTTTTTCTTTCTCAGGAGAACCAAGAACACTCTATAAGAAATAGACTAAAGTATTTATGAGTAATTTGTTACTTGTTCTTTCTTTTTTGCCATCATTTGTTGTAGTTTTGGTATAGTCTACAGTAAGGACATCATGCCAGTCATGAAACCACAGTCGAAAATTCAAAGATTCCACACTATAAGTGGTAATATAAATAGCACTTTATCAATGAAGTTCTAATACCCTTCAAGAACTCTTGTCACAGAGGCAACAGTAGGCCGTACTATCATTTCAAGAAGTTCTTCAGCTAATCTTAGGGCAGCTGCCCTCACAAGTCGTGGTGATTTTCGTCCAATCCTAGCAGTATTGAAGAGTACTGTCACAGTTAGTTACTGAAAATGTCTCTTACCAAACATATATATAGAATGGCAGTCCAACACATATACTTCATGAAGATTTTAAAAGTCCCTTTTCAAGTCCATTAGGGCACTCAACTGACAGATATTGTAAAGAAATTGTTGGTAGATATTTAGTTACCTTGAGGCAATTCAAGATAACCTTGTCCCATTGCTGCTTTATACATAACAGGTTTATGTTTTTTAGAGCAATCAATTGAAGGCACAGCCTTAAACATAAGATTGTTATAAATTATGATGTAAAATACAGTACTACTTTAATAGATTTATTGGGATAGCCTCCAAAGTAATCCCAAAATTCTTCAGCTCACTACCCTAGCAGCACAATGTAGTGATGTGATAATAATATACTTGACCTACTGCTCTATATGTTGGATATAACAGCAGTGTTTTTTTTTCTCTACTTTATTAATTCTTTCAGCAATTAGACGTGCTTTAGATCGCTCAGCCAATTTAGATTACCTCCAGACCAAATATATATATTCTTCTTTCCAGCATCAAGAATGAATACATGACTATGATTTAATGAGCTGCTATTTAAGGAAACCTAAAATGTATTCCAACTAGGACAATAATCATTATATAACATACTGACTCCAAATGAAGTTGTTTGCCATTATGTTCACCACAAAGCTGGTAAAGTCGTACTGGTTCATCCTGAAGCATACCCAGAATATTTACATGAACACAATACACCAAATAAATGCTTACCAAATCTTCCAAGGTATAAAATCCCACTCGCAGATCCTCCTATTCAATAATTCAAAGTCATTACAATACAATTTTTTGTACCTTCTATGTATATAATATTGGAGTCAAACAATTCTTCAAATTCATCTGATTCTTCTCCTTGTTCCTCTCTTTTGGTGCGACCTTTAGCTATTAACATATTTCGTATATGAACAGCATGCATGGCTGCACAGGCTTTCTTGTCCAACTATATTACATAAAATAACAACCTAACATGTCAACCAACATACAGATGCTTCTCGTCCAATCCAGTAGTAAGATATTCCAGTCCAATTCTGAAGATTCATTGAAGAAAGTCTACAATCAAAGTGAGTATACCAGTAGACAAAGGAATGAACTTACATCCAAGACAATGTATGCATCACCCGTGTAAAAGTGTCCAAAGAAAGCTATCAATTATCTTAATTGACTATATACATAGAACGGTATTACTACCAACCTTCTTCAACTGGTATTGGATAGAAATTATCAATTTGCCACACAGCTAGACCAGGTAATGATCCAGTATCATCAGTAAACAGCGTGCTATAATCTAAATTAGGGCGAACCAAAGACTCATCCCAGCGTTTAGGTCTATAGGTGGAGAGAAATAGCATAAAAATATGTCTGAAAGAAAATTATTACTTTCGCGGAGAGTAGTTTCTCCTCATCAAACTGTTGTAGCAACTCCAACACCAGCAGATAACTATAATGACATCAATATGATCAACAAGCATACGTTTTAACTTACAACATCTGATTCATTAGAGTGATGTTGTTTATAGTCTGCAATATCTACTAGCCCCTAAAATAACAGGACTGTAATTAAAGTGAAAAATTGATTGCCCTTTTTAAACCTTAAGCACTTTGATTGCAGAAGCATCATCATTACGTGCAGTTTACTGAACTACGTCGACCTCGTTGCAATTTCATGTATCGTTCCTAAACAGAAGTATGATTTTAATAGCACAAAAATAATTTCCCTAAGTGATAATTGTGTACCTTTTGCTTGCTATAAGAAGCTGTAAGGGATAAGAGTATGTAAATTTTAATTGTCATTACAATGGTTGAACATACTTTTAACAGTTTTACTTGCTGCTAATACAGCACCTTGACGCAACAACTTTGTGTCAAAGTCAATGTTATAAAACTCAGCTCCAGTACCAGTCACTTCTGGAACTGGTTTACGAGGTAGTTGTAAGTTAGGGTTATCACTGGTATCTAGATTCTATTATAAATATAAATAATAGTAAGTGCTCTAATGACCGATCATGCTGACCTGTATTTTGAGATAGTGAATAGCTTCAGGGAGTGTGGACCAAACAATTAGATGTCCAAGATAAGACTTTTAAGAGAATAAACAACGACATAGTCCCTCAGGTATGCACTCCAACTGATTACGGGCAGCAATGAAATAAGTCTATAGAATAACAAAGAAAAGTAAGTTATCTTTGTAGACAACTAACCAATTCTGATAATTTGTTGATACCAGGAGGGATCCCCTGAAAAAGTCAGCTTGTTATCTAGTAATTGCATCTTAATTTATAATATGCTATTACAGGGACATACCACTTAGAAACAATCTTTTCAACTTCGTACATTTACAAATGTGAGGCTAAAAAAACAACAATTATTGTCAGTTTGAGTAACAACTTACGGCAATGCTATAATCAAGTTACCCGTTAAATTAAGAGTCACTAAATCAGTCCAAGTATCTGTAGAACAAGGTTAGAGAGTGCAATAAACATTTATCTTATATACCATCAAAGAGGACAATTCCCTGATTTGATTGTGGCTAAAGTTGACACGTGATAACTTGTCCAATAAATAAAACAGATTCAGGAACTATAGCAGGAAAGATAGATATGATACATCATTAGACGATTTTATAATACTTCGTGGCAGATGATTATGAGACATATCAATATCAGTGAGGTTAACTAGCTTGTCCAAATTAGGAGTGTTTGTTCAAGATCTCTC
This sequence comes from Gigantopelta aegis, assembly GCF_016097555.1. NCBI lineage: Eukaryota > Metazoa > Mollusca > Gastropoda > Neomphalida > Peltospiridae > Gigantopelta > Gigantopelta aegis. Next base: position 17,372 of record NW_024533852.1, on the reverse strand, counting down.
TACAGTAGTACAGTAAATAAACACAAATATGAATACAAGGGGCTCACCCCCACAATTAGATAAATTTAAAGTAGTCAAGTTTGTAAGTTTGTCAATAATTTTAAATAAATACAGAATTAACATGACAATAATGACACACATTAAAATATTGTACTTGAAGACAAAATGCTCCATAGGATTATTAGCAATATTCTGAAAAAGGGAATATAATAATAATATTAAGGGGGTGTACTAACAATTACCAGTGAAGTAAGTTGATCTAGCCGTCTTAATTGAGGAGGAAGTGACTCTGTAATTATTATAGAAAATATCCTTAAATTTTATACATCATATTTTATTGTCAAATAATTTGAAGATTTGAAACAATGACATACAATATCTAAAATAGTTTTGTAACACATACAAAACAGAAATCACTAAGTAATGCTATATATAAATAAGATTGACCACATAATCAATGTTGCATGTATCATATGTTATGATACAACACAAAAGAGCTTTAAATTAAGAATTAATGAGCCTGTCTTAATAACTACACATAACAATATTCTATTTTAGTGATTAATGGACTCCACCCATCTAGTAATATATTTGTACTTACGTATTTCATTGTTGCTCAAATCAAATGTCGTAGACATGTACAATGAACAAAAAGCTGACATATAATAAATACTCATAATATATAAAACATTTTAACCTGTCCAGGTACACTGGTGATCTTATTGTGACTTAAAGATAACACCAATGAGTTCTTTAGCATCCTTTAGTTCATCTGGAACTTTGGACAAATTGTTATGACTTAAATCCTATAAAGAATTCTATATAGAACTATAGAATTGGACTATAAATGAACTTACCAGTGTAACTAGTTCTGATAAGTGGAAGACATTTACAGGAACACCACTATGACTGAGTTTGTTATCTCGAGCAATGATTACCTATAATTAATTTATAATGGAATAGTAAAACAGAAAGGACATTTCACTTTTAGTGAAGGAAAAGTAGAAGGATTAATATCAGAAAGATTCTTCACTTCATTATGTGTCACAGACAATACTTCCTGTAAATCGTAAATGAAAAATTAGAAAATTCTAAGTTCCATACCAGTTTTGAAAATCCATCAACATCATGAGGAATTTCCTCAATTTTTGTTCGATTCAATCGAAAGCCATCGTAAGTTACGCATCTGAAAAGCATTCTTGCACAAACCCTCCATCCTATATGAGTAATAAATGAACACAACATGTTTAGTGCAGGTTTAAAGTAAGATTGATTGTCACTATTATGTTGCTTAATTAACACTGTGACTAATGGAATACTATACTATAATTATGATGATATTACTTCTTTTAATCCTTAGGACCTATATAGTATATACTAGCAAGTAATTAGTTATCACCGAGGAATAAATTCTGGTAAGTCACCTCTACCACGCCTACATAAAATTGCTTTTAGATAATCTGCTCTTTTTACAACTTCTTTTGTAAAACTAATACCTTGAGATCGTTCCCAGAGAAGTCTACACCTCTTACAAAGGGAAGCACTGAGCCAGAAGACATTTGCGTATGTTAACGAATTTTAACTCTTTCGACACTACATTACTACAAACTCACGTGATCTAATTATGGCGAGCTGGGGCCAGATTGTTAGGAAGATTGTCCTTTCTACACAGTAGGTATCAATATGCTGGCAGAAGGACAGCAGTGACTACGTCTACTGGTGCCGTCCTGAAGAAAACCAGTTAAATATTACAACTTTGGCTTATTACGTGTTGTAGCAGTGATGATACCCTTTTGTATATGTGGGCTATTGGGTTGGAGGAGCGAGTTTGCAGAATTCCTAGAAAAGTACGAATTTTTACATTCCAGATGAAGATGAAGATGATTAGGTATGACAATGAAAGGGAAGTAAGTATAGATAACTAATTGATTTAATTGTGGGAGTAATTTTTGTGATTATTTGAAGCCATTAAACTTACCATTAATTGTGTTTACTACTTTTTAGTGAAGATAATAACAAATGTTATATTCACTAAAAATTGTATAAGTGAAATTAAATGCTACAAAAAAATTGATGTGACTTGGAAAAATAAACTAAAATTACTATACACTAAATCCAATTGTTTTAATATTGCTACATTCTTAGTAAACAAATAATAGTTATCTTAAGGTAGAAAGATTGTGGTTTTAAATTGATTCATGACCATCATAAATACCAATGAAAGAGAATGGACTGGGAAGGTCGATATAAATTCATTTCTTATATGCCATATTAGGAATGGGTAATAATAAAAGTAACCGTGAGTGAGACTACATCATCAATGGATGATCTCTAAGGATAGACATTCTCTATACTCTGGTCCTAAATCCCTTCTTTATGTTATAACATGTAATGTATGATATAGGATTTCAAGAAATGTGTAGTTTATATGAACAAAGAGTTGAAAATGGACACACTCCATATTTTGTGTACCCAGTATTTCCCGTGTCAAACAGAAGTTCATTATGACTTTATATTGCTTTGCATTTTGAAGGATATTTCAAACTATATAATATGAAAACTAACCACATGTCAACGGACAAGTCTGATCATTATTGTCTACATTTATAATAGTGTCAGGATTAACTCAAACTGTTTTTTTTTTTGTATTTCATTGTAAGTTGCTTGTGCTTTGCTAATATGAATTTAGGAAAGTATCGTTGTGTGTGTGTTCATTTTCAAGACACAAGTTTTTAATGTCTAGTTTCATTATATTGTCACCTTTTAGTGATGTAATCAATATTTGTAAGTGTATATAATCCATATTTTTTTTTACAGGTGAACAGATCAGTTCAAGACAAGGAATTTTTCAAACCACTTTCAGAACTAAAAGATGTAGTAAACTGCTTATTATTAGAAAAATAAAAATTAATTATATCACTAATTAATAATAATTTCACTAATGATAATGGATAACTTGAACAAAAGAAAAATACAGGCAGTTTGGTGCATTTATGCACTTAATAGTAATTACAATACTCACACATTCTAAATGGTTAAAGGGTATTAATAAAGAAAACTGACAGAACCGATATTAAATCTGCATAATTTCTCCAATATGCCACGATAGTATAATGTCTTTGACAATATTAACACCATCCATAATATTATCAGTGTTTGTAGCTGTTGTGAAGTAATGGTAAAACTCCTGGTGCTGATTTTTTCTAACACTATCAAACATCCCAACTAAGAAACCCTTAACATGGTCAAGAATTGTGAGAGTCACCAGTAACTCAGAAAAGAAATTTTTAATACTTGATGTTTTTACTTTTTCTCAAGAAGATCGCTCTTGTTAAAGAAAACGATAATGGCGACTTGTCTGAAACATTTGTTGTTGACGATTGTCTCAAAAATATTCCTACTCTCAACAAGCCTTTGGTAACACGATCTTCCAATAAAGTCATGTCATAACCCACTAGAAGCTACAGATATAAAATGGCTGTTACTTCATCAAAACATTTAAACCATTTTTGGCGCTGTGACCTCTGACCACCCACATCAACAAATCGAAACTGCTGACCTCGAATTCCTGTAAACATATTCACACACACCTCTTGTCGCCTTTCTGGAATGCAGCACATCCTCTTTAGAAGGTAAATAGTCCTAGAAGGAAATCCATATATCTGTTCTAAGTAAAGTATCTACCATTAATAACTTCAAGATTACTATTTACGTCAACTATAACCAGTGTTTTACAACAATTTACATAACAAAAAATTTGTATCTACACATACTAATATAAATTTGTTCTTTTTAATATTTATTTGTCACTTATTTCTTCACACCTTTTGGTTATGTTCTCATTTTTATGACCCTTGTTGTTGTTACAGTTTTAGCACACACAGTGTCATTTAATATCAGTAGCAGTGTTTCCTGCAGAAATCTTATTAAGCCCTCATAATTGATAACACCAACAAAAACACATCTATTTCTATTGTTCACATGAAACTTTGCACACTTATTGAAATAGATCTGAATACAATATAAATTGTATATCATGTAGGTGCCAGTGTATCTAGCTATGGTACAAACTCCTTCTGCTTTTTTTGGAAGATTTTTTGGCTATAAATATGCTTTCAAAACACCTTGCTTTTAAATTCATATTACCTACAAAACTTCCAAAATGAACAGTGCTGTCCTAGCTGTTGCAATTGACATGCTTCAATCTACAAACAGGCCTGACATTTATTTGAGCCAGGTGTTTATTAATGCAATGTGTTAGCTCATAGCATTTAATAAAGACAGATGTTTATCATAGTTACAGATTTAATTGAGGAAATACAGTACATAGCCATGGAGCAATACTCTATTATTACAATCACAAGTTGGCAGGTTCATAATGCTTATAGACCATCAACAATGACAGGAAGGCAAAGCTTGCCATGAGATCTATATAAACTTGCTGCTATAATGTTTATAAGAAAGAAACTAGCCATTTAGCTCTCAGGTTCTATATTTTCATATAAAAACCTGCTGGTGTCATTATAAGAACAGGTACTCTATTCAAAATATATTGATTATGAATTTCATTATAACACACACACACACACACACACACACACACACACACACACACACACACACACACACACACACCACACACACACACACACACACACACACACACACACACATTTGTACAATGCTATGCCTTAATTGACAAATCAGATTGCTCCATTTCAGGTCAATAAACAACTAATACACTTCTCTGGGGAGATGTATATGTTTTTTTTTAATGATTTCTAAGGTATAATAATCAATTTAGCTGAAATTGCTCCCTTATATTTCTATTTATGTAAATCAGTAAATTTATTATAAAAAACATTGTGAAATTTAGGCTAGTAATAAATAGGCGAGCAATCTCAAATTTATAACCCAAGACTGCTTGATATTGAAGACAAATGCTCTTGAAAGCGTAAAAACAACAAAAACTGAGATTTAAAGAGTGATCATGATGAATGCTGAGTGTGCTGTGGCATATTCAGTGGTAGTTCATGAGGTCTTCTAAGCAAGAGGCTGGCCTCGGATCAGTGGTCAATTTTCCAGTTGGTTAGAGTGTAAGTTTTTCATGAGCGATCATTAATTTTTTGATAATAATCCTCTGTTTAAAAGCAAAACTAGGAAGCCAAGTTGAACAATGCTTGACAGAACATCAAAGGAGGGGGTGGGGCTAACAAAGGTGTTACACTCTAGCTGTATAGTTTTTGTCATGTATTATAACAAAAGGCATTAATAAGAAAATCCATTTCTTCTACTACAATAAAATGTTAAGCATTCCTTGCTAGCTATAAGTAGATCTTAATGTACAGAGATCCAAAGCAACAAATACAAAACACATCTAATATAGCAACTGAAAGGACATGGTACAAGTGAGTTATACACCTTAGTCTTGTTAGCTACATGTTTTATACACATTTGGCTTGTGGCCATCCAGTGTATAAATCATGTATCTACCTTGACATCAGTGTACAACCTATACAAAGATATAGTATAGCAGGTAAATTTGGGATTCCTTTTTTTTTGGTGATTAGACTCATAAACAAAAATTCAATTGTGTGCAATTACATGGAGGTGTGACAAATATTGAGGCCATGAAATCATATCAGGTATGCTAACTTTAAAGCCAAAGAACTTATTGTGCAAAAGGTCAGGCTTCACAGAAGAGGATAAATATAATATCTTGACCTATGGCTTCAACTGTGAAGGAGACCACATGCCATAATTCACTACCAATAGTGAAAGGGTGTGGTGAAATATGAGCCTTTAAGCAAACTTTTACTGTGAAATGTCTAAAATTGCACCATTGTGAAACTTTTTTCCCCTCGAAATAATATAATATTATACCCACAATATAGTATATATGTATATCAATGTTATAGATATTCTATTTCAGCGGTTTATAGGAACTATATAAACCTGCCCAACTTGGGATTTCATAGAAGATATCACTTCCGTTGGCAGGTTTATATAAACAATAATAGATCTCTGAATTATGATATATATCTGATACAAGTTATCATGAGACTCACAAAAAACCTGCTACTTTCACTCCATAAAACAGCACATGGCTGTTGAGCATTTTTTCTTTAAAATATCAAAGTTAGCAAGATTATATAACACTCATGGACCCATAACAATGACAGAACTGATAAAAGTTGTCATGAGATTTGTATGAACCTGCTATTGTGTCATTTGTGAAAAGAAATAACCTGTTTATGGTCTTGGATTTGTATATTTAAAAAAAAACTACTAGGAGGTTATATAGAGCCAATGAACATGTACGGCTACAAATCACATTATAAGATGTGCATAAAATGTACCTATCACCAATCAGTTTAAAATAGATTACCTAACTTTATTATAGGGTTGAATAATAATTACTGCTTTAATATAATTAACATGAACCCCACAAAAGAGATGGAAAGTCAACCTCTAATAAATTTTAAAAAATTAAGTATTTTTAACAAGTATAAGAGTTCACAAATGGATCATTACAAACAATTTCCTCAGACAAAGCCTGCCAATATAATGTACATGAAAGCAGGTTAGGTAGTAAAAACAAAGCATTCTTGCTGAAACATGTAATAAGGGTTAATGACATTACTCCAGAGTTATCAAAATGCTTTTAACATGTATAAACTACTATATTATTTTGGGAGTGAAATTCCATATAAGATCACTTACAATAGCCCCTACTTCATCTAACTTGCGAAGAAAAAAAGGTACAGAGTCACCCTAGAGAAGACAACAATGTGATTAAAGAAACCCTTCTTGTGCTTAAATTACCATTATTAGGATGTAATTAAAATAACAGACATTATCATGATATTGTATATGAGAATTCACAGATTTATTAAATATATTGATTACTGCACATTCCACAAACACACACACATACTACTACTACTACAGGACATAAAGTGTAGGTGGATATTTGTTCAACAAAAATTCTATACTCATCAATAAAGCCAATACACATTATCAAAGTGAAGGGTCATAAAAATAAACAAACACCTTGATGTATCTCTTACCAGTTGGTACTCATTACTACGTTTTAATGTAGCTTGAATACCCATCATCCTTCCATAGAGCAATAAGAGGTTCAACATAAACGACTGAATTTCTCCGGTGTTAACTCCTGGGAGTGCTGGTAACCAGATACAACTAGCTCTCCTTTCTCGTCATTCTCTGGATTAGATAATGGTATTTGCAAGCGCTCGACATGCCTCAACCAGTACCTTCATGCCTTTTAAATACATTATGGTAAATTAAGGGACGAAACTCTAGTCTATCGTTATCAGAATAATCCTCTCCATGAATAATACGCATTTGCTTCAAGAATGTACTCTTGCCCGATTCTCCAGCACCAAGAAGTAGAATTTTCATTTCTCTTTTCCAATCTTTATCCCTGTCTTGTTCCCCTTAGTTGACGTTCCACTTGTCTACTTCGTTCTCTTAGCTTCCTCTCTCTTCCTCGGATTCAAGGCAAGGGAAAGCATTTCTATCTATATTTAGGGCACAGAGCGCACGCCCAATGTAGTCACGTGATTACCGATAATAATTATTAAACACGACGTGGGTGTGACTAATCTTGAAACGAAAACTACAAAAACGCATAATCATTGTACAGTGATTACTACGTGGATATATATCGCCCATAGATGCAGCGAGTGTACTTGATATGCTTGTTCTTGATGAATGCAAATTTCTTGGATAATTTATGCAATATTATTATATGCAAATATATGAGGTCACATTCAAAAATGCTTTGCTGTAATACGCTTGATCTTAAATTTCTATAGACAAATATTAATACTAAATGTATCCTTGCTTGGTTTATGAGTTATGTATATCATCTTTCAATTAAAAGATCAGAAGATATAACTACACCAAGGTATTTGAAGTTTTCAACTTCCCTCAATGGAATTTCAATAGATGGTCAGATTCAAAAGAGGGACGAATGTTTATCAGAATGACTATGAATTTGGTCATTTTGTACAGTTCAGTCTGCAGAGACCCACTCTATCTATCAAGTCATCAACCTTATCTATATATGATTAAAGGCTCTGATACCATTCTAATCATTTGAAACCTGTATATCATCAGGGAAAAGAACCAACATGGAACCCTAGGTCTCAAAGGAGAACCCTGTGCCAAGAGACAGCAAGAGGTATAGGTTGACAATTTTGGCATATACTATGTGTAGTCAAGGCCAGACAGCCATGGAAATTCTTTAATAGCAATTGAGTAGATGGAATACATGCAGTGTGATATGACAAGTCATGAAAAGGTTTTGACTAAATTAGTTATTTGATGAACTGTAAGAAGTGAGGTCTTCAAGAGAGAATTTCCAGGGAAAAGTTGCATCTTGATGATGCCATGCTGCACATACCCTTTTTACAAACTGAGGAGGAGGATTCAAACTTTAGTTGGATGGAAATATGGTCTGAGATTACTTTTGGTTCACAAATATCAAGAAAGTATAACATCCACGTTTGAAACAAAAATAAGATCAAGGAGTATGATGACAGATGAGTGGTTTTGTTAGGTACTAGACAAGCAATTAATGAGAAGGTTAAACTTTTGCATTTATAAATTAAAATACAATTTATATATGGATGAACAACTTGTGTCAATGGTTGCAAACTTCAAATCACCCTATTATAATAATATTGCATTGTAATTTTATTCAACTCTCTTACCTTAAACTGACCTAAAAATGGACTATTAGTGGCTACTGTTCAATTTAAGATGTGTTGTTTTAACAAATGATGTGTTAAATTGATGGTCTTGTAATTGTCTGGATCTGTAATGTTCAAATAACTTCATTTAAAAATTCGAATTATGGATACTGATCTACAGTTTCTTTTAGCTATAAATAATATTATAACAGACATCTCTTGAAATATCACACATTGCTGTTAAAAGAAGACATTAATTAACAACAGCAACCAATTAACAAACATAAATTGCACCTATACAACCACTGTGAGGTTAATTTAACAAACTATATGGTTATAAATTGCATGTACATTTGATCATAAAGTATGCATAATACTGTTTTGATTATTAACTATATAAATACCCAATTTCATAGAACATTAGTAATTAAAAAACAGTATTATGTTTACTTTTGCATATGCAACACTGTATAAACCATTGTATTAGTTATAAATCAACCAATCAATTTTTTTAGTGATATAATAGAGAAGTAGTAATAAGTAGATAAAATATATACTTTTTTTTACATAAAATTACACGTAGAAGGAATGTCAATATGTTTTTATGTATATGTATTTTATGAAAAATTGCATTTATGTAAAATATATGTCAAACATAGGTTCCATTCAAATGAAAGTAATCATTACAAAGATTAATCCTATTATTAAATCAAATAATATTGTGATACATCTCTTTGGTGTATTGTCTTACTGTTTATTAGTCCTCAGTAATGCAGGAATCAGTCTGGAAATATAATATTCCTAATCCAGAAGATCAAAGACATTACAACTCTTGTTGCATATGACCCTACAACAGGTATAATTCATCTACTTGAATACCATAATTCTTTCTATCTTTACATATAGAGCCACTCCAGTATGAAATCATTGGTATAAATTAGAGGGTTTATAATATGAAAACTTCTGAAATGTAGAATGTTAGAAACTTAATAATCACTCTACTGTACTTGAGAGATGACACATAGGTTCTGGTTAATAATTTATGACAACAACAAACAATGCCCCATATTAGATCTACCTAGTATAGTTAGTCTACGAGATTAGAGTATACATAACTTAAAGCTGTAAAAAATTAAGCAATCTGATTGGTCAGATGCAGTAACTATACTCTTATCGGTTACTCACTGAAAATGAATGGATGCATAGACTAACAAATAAATCAATGAAGAATTGTAGTTAAAAGTGTCTATAATAAGTATCAATTACCACTTATATTGCATACTTAGTGTCAGCCATCTTTGTGCAATTAGGCTAAAGAGAAACTAAAATATTAGGAATTAGAGAGAGAAGAGGAATTACCTTTGACATTGTATGTCAGACAATATTTATTGACAAGGACTTTCATCAAACCATTCTAAAAGACAGCCACATCAATCTGTCACCTTTATCATGTGAACCTATCATACACCATGCATTTTCCCACTAATATATGCGGTGTGTGTATGCAGCATCAATTCATTAACCACATACCTAGCTATATTATAGTATTGAAAATGTGGTATGTGAATTGAATATGATGATCAGGTTACTCACCAATTCTAATAAACATAATTCATGTGAATTAGTATCACAATACTATAGGACAACATACAATATCCACTAGATGTGTATAGTTAAGTGTACTTGCACATGAAGTGCTAGGGTAAACATAATGTGTACGATTAGGATATGTTGTTGTATTACTTGGATTCTCAATTTACATTTTACAGAATAGAATATGCACCACATCACAAATATAACTCGGGCTTCTAAATAGTCTTTGTGTTAACAACTAATCATGATGGATATATTCAATGCCATACTCAGTATACGGAACCTATTTGTAAAGGTTTATAAACCAAATGCATAATTATTATTAGTGACCTGATTTGCAATAAGGGAGGCCAAACATTTTGTGACCTAATTTGTGAAAGGAACCACAGTTAAAACATCTCAAAAAGCACTTTTCTATACATACAGTGATATATATGCACAATTATTCACGGTAACTGTATCTATACAAAATGTTTTTTTGAGGTATTTTAACAGTGGTTCCTTTTCACAAGTCAAGTTTTGACAGAAGTGGTCCCTTATTGCAAATTAAGTAACATCACATAGTTACTATATATGTATATCAGATTTTGTTGAGGTGATAACTGGTATATTAAAGGAGGTAATGTATGTTGATAATGGCTGGCATTTCCAGTAATGTATACTCAATTTAACCTGTTGTTTTGAGTGATGGTGGTAACTTATTATGTATATGGCTCTACTGTATAGGACATCATGTAATGAGTTCAAAGTTAATAGTTATCATTGAAGAAAGATACCACTTTGAGTAATGATTGGGCTTACACAAGCCTTTGATATCAACCACCATAGTAGTATGTTAGTTCACGACATAACTATCATATATTGCCAAGAAATTTGAAAAAAACCAGATAGCTAGTGAATATAGGTCAAATTGTACATGACCATATGTAAAAATAGATGTACATTACCTTACTTACCACAAAAAGAATAGGTATTTTTCAGTTAGCTCATGTCATACACACTGATATGCTAATACCTTTTTATCACTATCACAATCTATTTCTTGACATTCTAACTACCTAAAATCGATTAAGGATTCAGTCCCCAACATGGAATATGTGTCTCTCATGTTGATCCTACCTGGAGAATACAGGTATAATTTATGTTTACTAAGTATGTAAGCAAATTTTGCCTTACATTCTGATTACATAATACATAAGCATTTGATATCCATATACACATAACAACCATGTGTAAAACCAAATACAGGACACAAATATATTGCTATAATATTGAAACCACTAAAGCAACCAATATGGGGAAAAAAACTAAAATATCTAGGCATAAATGGTCACTAATAAGCAGATAATTGGAAAAACATAATGCACATTTAATACATACATTTTACGTATATATTATAATCCACAATGATTATAATTATGTAAAACTATGTACATTTAGTTATACATTAATACAAATATTTACAAAGTATATATACTATAATGATTATATGTCAAACCACATATACATCTATGACATATATTATACATATCATAGACATAGCTTGAAATATGAAATCATATGGTCACATATATGTAAAATATATGTTTAATTTTACCTGGATTGTTGAATTCTAACAAAATAAAATTCTCAAAACAAGGATTGTATATATATATATAATTTATATAATTATATATATTATATTATATATATATATATATATATATATATATATATATATTTATACCTATAGAATGGAAGTTACAAAGAGACTTTCATCAACAACTGCATACACAAATACATAATATGACAATAATGTTTGATACAATAAAAGTTTTAGCATATATACTAGTTTAAGAATAAAATAACACACAGAATTGTGTAGCAAAAGCAAAAGTTTTTGTGTGCTACTGTTATGAATATTTTGACAAACAAGGCAACACCGTAAGAAGCAAATATAGCAAGTCAGGGGTGTATTAAATTGATCCCCACCCCCTGAAAACTCTAATCATTAACTCTACACAGCAAGGTATGACAGACTATTGAATCATTCTCTGACTGAAATATCTAGTCCCAATTTAGTGAAATGTCAAAAAATAAGTAGAAGCACTTGCCAAATGTAAGCAATGCATCAATAAGATAATAAAACGTCATGAAAAACAGGACAGTAGTCTAGTCATAGGTAATTGACTTTGACTCTAGGTGACAAGTTAGTAGATTAAAGCTTTGGAAACACGTATATGATTGTACCATCGACTCCAGGAGCTTTGTTACTACTTGAACTTCCAATGCCAGAAGGGTCCAGAGTCGAATGGATAGCTTCATGGAAAAACGGAGTCAATAATGTTCGATTTTCCCCTCCTTCGAAGACGAACGAGAACTAGGGCGTGGTAGTGTCATTTCTAATTTATTGCGCAAGTTAATAAATTACTAAGATGAGCAAAGTAAAGACGTCTTACCTAAGTTTTGGTGAAGGGAACAATTATCCAATAGAGAGGACTGAGGTAATGCACAATCATGTGGTGTGTGTGTGTGTTATGTGTGTGTGTGTGTGTGTGTGTGTGTGTGTGTGGTGTGTGTGTGTGTGTGTGTGTGTGTGTGTGTGTGTGTGTGGTGTGTGTGTGGGTGTGTGTGGTGTGTGTGTGTGTGTGTGTGTGTGTGTGTGTTTTGATGATTCAGTGAGTCAGTGAATAAATTTCAAGCATTTAAAGTAATTTAGGGTGTGTTTAATGTTGAGGTTATTCAATTGGTATAGTTTTTATTGACTCAGGCAGTCTATAATCACTTTTTGGACCACATGCTAACTATTATATACCAACACTAATTATATTATATATAACAAGGTATGTTTTTTTTCATTATTTATTGAATGTATGCAACAATTCAAGATTAACAAATGAAAGTGAACTGTATCCTTTTAACTGCTGACACACATGCTACAACCAAAATTTCATTAACCCTAAACCATGGGTGCTATGACAGTGGTATGACTGATAAGGTTGAAGCTCCTTGCTAGCTAGTTTTGTTTCTTTGCCTATATTTCTAGCATACTATAGCTATAGTCACAGCTAAGTCAGTATTTTCCAGAACAATATAGGAATTTTTTGATTGTAATGTTAATATAACAATGATAGTGGGTATTGGTCCTGCTGTAAATCCATGCTTTGTTCTTATAGTTGATATTTGGGGAGGGATCAATATTATTATTATACACAACAAGTAGTCTTCCTGCTGACAATTACTAACTGCCTAAAAATGTCATTTAAGTCTCATCAAAGAGTGTTATTTTTAGTTGAAAAACCTGTATTATGTGGTATGAGGGACCAAATGGTACAAAAGCCATTCACTGTGTATGTACTCAGTTTTAACAAATAAAATATGTGTCCATTATATTGCTAGCGCTAAAATTGCTACTTGTACCTATAGTAATATATTATATGAAAGAACACTCATACATAAGAAACATACTTTACCATGACTATAAGCTACAAACTGTTCTTCACTAAAACAAAAAATAGCCATAAAGTCAAGTCTACATGAGGTTCTCATTTGCATGGCCACATTTGGCCACTCAAATGTGGGAACATAGGTTATTTGCACTTATGATAAATCTGCATCCACTGAATAACCTCTTATGTTTATGAGAGAGTGTGTATGCTATCTATTTGGTGTAGTGTGTATATGTTAAAGCATAATTAAAAATTAGGCTTGCTTTTTTAAAAAAAGAAGAAAGCATTGAAATTGATTGCCAACATATTTTATACTACTTTTCTAGCTTGTTGGAATGCACATATCGAAGTTGAGAAAAGTAACTATTATTTCTAAAAGCAGTCAACTGTTATTTAAAAACATTTCTACAATTACTTAAATAATGTTAGAGTGATTAACCTAATATGCATTATCATACAAATTGAACTTTAGCTACAACCATAGATTAATAAAACTGTAAATCAACTAAAGTTGAGGATAGTGTTTCATACACAGGTTAAACCTGCTTGCTTGTGCTGCACAATTTTCTAAAAATGTTTAAATTTTCAAAGGTACTGTAATTGGTTGAAAAGTCACATAGTATTAATTGTGCTAGCCACCTAACAGGCACTTTGGCAAAAATGAGCCGGGTGCTTTAAAACCACCTTTAACATATGTAATATGCACACGGTCCATGTCTAAAGTTAGTTAAAATACCTTATGTAAAAAAGTGGGAAATTTCGTGACAGTTTCAATACAGAAATATTGGTAACCATTTTGTCAAATTTGCCCAGTTAATCCTGTATGCCAAAAGCTGTATTAACGTTTAATACTATTACAATTTAAGGAATATCCAGATTTTAACCAGCTAAACATAGATTAAAGACAATTTTGTGCCATATTTTAATTCTCTCAAAGTTGTTATATGGGCATGCCTACGTGACAACTGTGATTGTTTTTAATGCTGGAGAGTTGGCTTTGTGGGTAACAAAAAAAAACAACCAAAGTAAACTAGAATATATAAAGAAAGCCACCTTTGTAACACTAGTGGCAGATTTGGTTGCTATTACAATTGGTAATAAACTATACAGTTTGAATCCTGATATTCCCACATCCACTCATTACTAAATTCTGCTGTAGAACTAGCAAATTGAGTTGGTGGCTACTCCCCCTAAAAATGGAAATTGATTACTTATTCTTTTATCACAGAAGTGGTTGTTTTGTCCAATTTTTGTGTTTTTAAACCCTAGCAAATGGCTACCTCAACTATTGGTGTCTTTGTATTTACCTAGAAAGGAATTTCTCTGTTCTCTATGCCAGGGATGGTATTAGCCATGGTCTTTTGGTAATTTTTCTTAATATTATTCAGCACATTTCTCATGTTTATATAACTTAAGCACTAAAAATGTGCAAACAGTTTACTGTGAACATTTAATATTACTAAGTGAGAGCTAACAATATTAGGCTTTTATTCATTGTGATATTCTATTAGACACATTGTAAGATCATTGGAATGACAAGACCACAGTAAAGAATGACAGTATGAAATTCTTATGTAGTAGCAATAATCTAGGCCATACATTTTGTTTTTTATGATTATGATAAGAGAAATATCACAATACATCATAAAAACTGAAATGTGGCTGTGTGGTTTCTAACCATATTCATGTTAACTTGGGCTTTTCATGTATCATGGTAAATTAACTTTGTAAATCACTTCCATATCTTCATGTTTTTTAATACATGATTTTGTATGGCATCCTTAATTAAGGCCATACTTTGCTTATGCGTAATACA
Source organism: Gigantopelta aegis (assembly GCF_016097555.1). Classification (NCBI taxonomy): domain Eukaryota; kingdom Metazoa; phylum Mollusca; class Gastropoda; order Neomphalida; family Peltospiridae; genus Gigantopelta; species Gigantopelta aegis. Next base: position 1,815 of record NW_024533852.1, on the reverse strand, counting down.
GCTAATTTGAAATGGCTAAACATATTAAAAAGCAGACTTCTATTTCATTAATGGAAAGTACTATTGGAGTAATTTGGTAGAAATTAGATAACAAAAGACAAATTTATGGTAGAAAAACCAAGGTCAAAGTCTTGAATGAGATAAAAATGTTGTTGGTGTATGCATGTTCATCACTATGTACAGAACATTTAATCTAACCAGTGAAATCTGTAGAAACTAACCTGAAGTGCCTGAAATAGAAAAGTGTGCATTTTTAAGAGTAGCCTCTATTATATCAAAAGACAGGAAGACTTTAACAAATTTAAGCTTCACTACAAAAAATCCTCAAGACAACTGAGTGGACTTATTTATTTTATTCTGAAAAGAAAGAGAAAATGGAGCTTATGCTTTCAAGTTGAAAGTACTTCTAACTATATCTCTATTGATTATTCAAATCATTACAGAAAATGGAGATCTGTAGTTTTTCTATTCTGTCTCATGTTTATAATTACATGTAATTGAACAACAATGTTGTTTTCTGGAGAGGCCTGAGTATGCCTGATGTGACTGCAATGTAGCTTAATTTAAACTGCATACTTATACCAATATAAATAGCACAAAAGTACAGACTTTGTTATAATAGTACTGTATTAGTGCTTGAGCACTGCTTGTACATTTCATTTATAGTTATCACTTGCATTGAGTCTTTGTGAATGCTTGCACTATGTCTGATTTTTGCATTTCTATCAGTTAAAAGGCAAAATAAATGTTATTTGTCAATTTCACATGGCTTATGGAAACACTTAACAGTTTAATGGCACATACAAGGTGATCATATCAAATTTATGTTGCACACCTTTAAATCACATTGAAATAGCAACATGTAATAATGACAAAGAATTAGCATATGCATTCAACTATATTAGTTGAATAGCAATGTTAACTTTATTGACAATGTTTAGTTATGTATTAAAACCTATTATGCTTACTTTATCATTGTTCGTTTTTTAGACATCCCAGTCCCCTTTTTTTCCAGATGCTTTTTCGAACGTTGGCTCTCCTTCTTTATGTCTTTGCATCTTACATATTTAGTACAAGTTTTGTTCAACTGTTTATTTCAATCATACTTTCTATTGGCTCTTGATTTTTTGGGGTTTCAAAAATGTGAACTGGTCATTACTAGTTGGTCTAGATGGTGAACAAAAGTTGACGAAGATGGTACTAGCAATTGGATTTTTGAGTCCAAAAATGTGAGAGACATTCTATTAATATATTTAATACTAGTGTATATTTATAGGTCTCATCAACTAGTCTTGAAAGTGTCCTATTCTGGGGATCTTTATTTGCTTTTTCCCAGTCTTATGGATTATTTTTCATTTTCACTCTTTAATAAAAGGTTTGCATGGATGTGGATGGTGAGTGGACATAATTTGTAATCAACCAAGACTATAAATTGAAAAAATCATCCTATAATTGTTTTGGAAGATACTGTATTCACAATGAAACACTGACTAGAGCACAAAGATTGCAGAATTAGTAGCAGTGTCTGTGGAAGACTATTAGCTAGAAATATAGAAGAATAAAAAGAATTTTGAGCCTTGTCATTCACATTCCCATTCTCTTCCTGCTTGTGAATATTTGCTGGTAGTTAAAGGATACAGTTTAATGTCATTCATCTCTCTTGAAATCACTACAACAATATATTAAAATGATGATATAACCCGTACATACATCATACATAATATACACATACATAACACATGGTCCAAAACAATTATGGGATTGCCTGCAGTGCGGGTGGCCAGGTGGAAATTGTTAATTTGAACTGAGATAGAA
>NW_024533851.1:0-29694 GCF_016097555.1 Gigantopelta aegis | reverse complement strand
CCGTCACTCAGCTCACGCAGGCCCTTCTTCATGAGTGGAATAACATCCCACAAACGACCATAAACAACTTGATTGGGCCAATGGTAAGGAGAGTTAGAGCGGCGACTGCAGCCCGTGGAGGACACACACGCTATGTAAACGCCGTCTGTGATAACACAACAAACTTGTCAAAATATATTCAAATGTCTACTTGTCTTTTCCTCATTTGTGCACTTTGTTTTGGGACAGGTTTTCTTAATTCAACAAAAATATTTTGATGTCAGGGTTCAGTCGTATGCAGATTCCTTAAAAACAAGTCAAACGTAAATAGATCGGTTTATGGGGTAGCCTGGTTCACGGTTTTTCACGAGATATATTGAGATATATATTTTATATGTGGATATATCTTTCTGTTTGGAGATGGCCATTTTATGTGCCGACACTAATTTCCATGTACAGATGTGGAAATATTTATACATATGTCTATATTATGAAGGTGATATATATACTCTTCAACAAAAGAAACGCAAAAGGGTACAAATGGGTTATAACTCCGATTTTATGTTTCCTACCGGTTCATACTTTGTGAATATAAGGTCATTGCATGTCCCAAACACATTCCCACGGTTACATTCGATAAAACGCAGCTACTGTACAATAAAGTTCCAAAATGTGAATATTCGCAAAAACGCAGCCACGTGCAAACCATGTCACCACTGCACGTGCGTTGTCTGCACGTGCAACATGAACACCGACAGTATAAAAGTGCAGGGTGTTCGCTTGCCTGGCCTCTGTATCTGGCCGACAGTTGACAATCCAGGACATGCCACGTCTCAGTGAACCGCAGAGAAACAATGCCATCGGCCGACTAGACGCAGGCGAATCCAGAACGGCCGTTGCCAAGGCATTCCATGTGTCCCCAAGCACCATCTCCAGACTGTGGGACCGTTACCAGCAACATGGATCAACACGTGACCTCCCTAGATCCGGTCGACCACGGGTCACTACCCCCGGGCAGGACCGCTACATCCGGGTACGCCACCTTCGGGAACGATTGACTACTGCCACCTCCACAGCCGCAGCAATACCAGGTTTGCGCAGGATATCCGACCAGACCGTACGGAACCGCCTACGTGAGGTAGGAATTCGTGCCAGACGTCCAGTTCGAGGTGTCATCTTAACACCACAACACCGTCGACTCCGACTGCAGTGGTGCCAGATTCATCGACAATTGCCTCAACTGCGATGGAGACAGGTGTGGTTCAGTGACGAGTCCCGATTTCTGCTCCGACGTCATGATGGAAGATGTCGCGTGTATAGGCGTCGTGGTGAACGTTATGCGGCAAACTGCGTGCAAGAAGTGGACAGATTCGGCGGGGGTAGTGTCATGGTGTGGGCAGCCATCTCACACACTGGCAGAACTGACCTGGTCCACGTGCAGGGCAACCTGAATGCACAGGGCTACATTGACCAGATCCTCCGGCCACACATCGTTCCAGTTATGGCCAACGCCAACGCAGTGTTCCAACATGACAACGCCAGGCCTCACACAGCACGTCTCACAACGGCTTTCCTACAGAACAACAACATTAATGTCCTTCCTTGGCCATCGATATCACCGGATTTGAACCCAATTGAGCATCTATGGGACGAGTTGGACCGACGCCTCCGACAGCGACAACCACAGCCCTAGACCCTGCCCGAGCTGGCAGAAGCCTTGCAGGCCGAGTGGGCCACCATCCCCCGGGACGTCATCCGTACTCTGGTTGCTTCAATGGGCAGGCGGTGCCAGGCAGTTGTCAACACACGCGGAGGCCACACCCGGTATTGACTCCAGATGACCGTGACCTTGGTGGTGTGTCCTATCACTTACTCACAATGGACTAGAGTGAATTGTGAACAATCCTGCAACATTTGGTAATTATCGGACTCACCATTCAATAATTAAATCAATTCTCCAAATGTTACGACAATGTCGGTTTGCGTTTCTTCTTTTGAAGAGTATATTTTTATATGAAGATGTATATTTATACATGTCTATATTATGAAGGTGATATTTATTTCTATATGAAGATGTATATTTATACATATCTATATTATGAAGGTGATATTTATTTCTATATGAAGATGTATATTTTGTACCTGGATAAATATTTGTATCCTACAACCACCGTTTCTATCGACAGAATATGATGACGGATAAAGGAAAGTTATATCCTGCTACTAACTACATTACAAAATCGCTCATTTGACCTCTAGGTCATCGTGCAATATGGCTGAAATATCATAAATAATAGCCCTTCCTCTTAATGTTTATGGTCTGCAGGATAAAGATAATAACTAGTTAATGACGTCGGACACCTGCTTTATCCCGTTCAGACCGAATGACAAATCCCCATTCTTACCTTCACAGGATAAAGCAGATTCCCGACGTCATTAACTAGTTATTCTCTATGTATATGTAGCTGTATATTTTATATGTCGATATATATTTATAGACGGTCCTGGTTCAACAGTACGAGTGAACACACCGTCTGCATTAATTCCCGAAGAAGGAAGCGACGTAGCAGTGTCATGCGCAGCAGACTGTTTCCTCCGATGTGACTTCAGGTGGACTTTAAATGACAAGACAATAAGCAACTCAAGCAGTCTCTCTATATCCGGAATTAACAGATCACAGACTGGAACCTACACGTGCACCGCTGTCAACCCAGATACACGGCAATCGGCAAACACATCAGTACACGTGGATGTGCTGTGTGAGTATTAATTAACTTTAAAAAATATATATTTATTGTCCCAGAGCACATCTGTAATGTCAGGGTTGGGAATAGAAAAGAATAACAGAGAAAAGCTTTCCTTGCTAGAACCATCAGTTATTTGTTTTAAACAAGGCTAGCCACGGTCCTCAGGTTTCATCAAATTCTTTAAAAAGACAGTTTTTATAGAAAATATATTTTTGAATATACAATTTGTCATTTAGTATATTTTAAGAGCTTCAATACTTAATTTTAAATTTTAAATTTTCATTCCATATGTACAGTATTTTACATTAATAATTAACCAATTAAAAAAATAGCTTTGCCATCCGAAATTACAAACAAAACAGTATTTTTGTTAAATATAATATGTGTACCTTTGGCATGTGTCCACAGTTCAACAGGTTTCCAAACTCATTAACATTTGCACATTCGCAAAATAAGTTTTCCAATATTTTTGGTTGAAAATTAAATAAATTGCAAATATCTATGTCTATATATTTAATTGTATATAAAAATATTTGTTGTTAATATTCTATGTACAATGTTATAATGAAATCATAATAAGGGATGGTCTTTTAAGAAAACATATAACCTAAATCAGAGTATTTAGTTTGTGAAGTAGGAACTGCATTGTACTTGTTCAACACTTTATATATTGCTTTACTTCCTTTTTATCCTTCATATTCTTAAATTAAAAGGGAGAATTGGATTATTCATGGGTACAAATAGTTGGTTATCGATTTTTATATTGTTTATAAAAGTTAAAATAGCTTTTATTAAAGTTGCATATTCTAAGAAATTTGATTTAATGTTATACTTTACTTATTAAGTAAATCTCGTATAAAAATCTTCTTTTTTTTTCAACATAACTTTTGTACAATATAGTTTTGTAATCTTTAATTATATAACTATTTAACCAAATATTTGTACTCATTATTTCATTGTTATTTTACCAAGTTTGTTTTTGTTGAATCTTTATCCAGCTCTGTAATACATTTTTCCAGAATATATATTTTGTTATTTGTTTTTGTTTTCGTTGAATAAAATCGTCTCCAAATTTAAATATATCTTCTGTCTTTAATTTTGTTACTGCCTGGAATAAAGTTACCCATAGTGAAGAGTCTTTTGGATCCAGGAAGTTTTTTTAGTGCCATAATATAATTTGAATAATGTAACATGTTAATCGCTCCTTTGTTATAATCTTGTATCAATATTTCTCATTTAATTTTTTAAAGTTTATTTTGCCAAATGAAATTATATAATAATTTATTTATTTGTTGTGTTATTATATGACATTATCTGTCGGGATTGGTAGTGAAAGAAGTAAATGAGATTTTTTTTATTTTTTATATACTATTAGATGTGTTGTATCAGTATTAATTAACTTTGTTTTTAGTACATACACAGAATGAAACATTAATTTAAATGCAAACTAAAAACGTGTTATTTGGTTTTGTTTCCTGTTTGCTTATTATTATTTTCATTTCATTTCAACTTGTTTTCGTGATTATATCCAATTACGGTTCAAGCATGATGCCCTGAGCACACACCTCAGCTATCTGGGCTGTCTGTCCAGGACAGTTTGTTATTTGTTAGTTTGTTAATTGTTAGTTTGTTAGTTGTTAGTGAGAGAGAATAGGGTGTAGTGGCCTTACACCTACCCACTAATTCGTTAAAACTCGCTCTGGGTGGGAGCCGGTACCAGGCTACGAACCCTGTACCTACCAGCATTTTGTCCGATAGCTTAACCACGACACCACCTAGGCCGGTCATTATTATTAATCATTATTATTATTATTTTTATTAATGTTATTATTAAACAAATTTTTGGTGGGGTGAGGTATTCGCGTTAGTTATCGGCCCTGTATTATACATTATAACGACTACATAAAATTGCAAATTTAACCATCACTAAGATAATAAACTGGTTTTGGGAAAACATTCAACTAATTTCGTAATGTAAATAGCTGTAGAATGCTTTGAGATGGAAAGCAAACGCTGTTTGTGTTATGAGTTATAAGAAAGCATATTGAGTGTTTTGACTGGCAGTTGCCTCTTGCTACCTGTCAAGTTCAAGTCTTGCAAAACCAAATGACTACATTAAAATCGCAGACTAGTTTCAGCCTGTGAAAATGGACACTAAGTTTAGTTAATCTTCAAACCTGTAACACATCTGGATAAGGTTATAACAGAGTTAAAGCTAAAGTTTGATTTGTTTAACGACACCAATAAAGCACATTGATTTATTAATCGTCGGTTATTGGATGTCAAACATTAGGTAATTTGGACGTATGATCCTAGAGAGGAAACTCACTAACTTTTTGTCATTAGTAGCAAGGGATATTTTATATGCACCATCCCACAGGCAGTATAGCACATATCATGGCCTTTGATATACCAGTCGTGGTGCACTGGCAGGAAAGAGAAATAACTCAGTGGTCCCACCGACGGGAATCGATCCCAGACGGACCGCGCATCAAACGAGCGCATTACCAGTTGGCTATTTCCCGCCCCACAACAGAGAGAAGCTAAAGTCTGTGATGTTTAAACAGGGAAATACCGTTGAAAAATAACTAGAGCTCGATAACAATCATTTTTCAGACAAACGTTCGTTTTTAGAACTGTGAGAAATGCATTTTGGGGGACTGCAAAAACCCGGATGACCAGAACCATTTCAGGTGTACTAAAATTATTATTGTATATAATAAAATGTATGTACTTCTAATTTACATTACAAAAAGGCTATAATAGTGAAACATACGTCGTAGTGTTTAAAAACTAGGGTATGTCTGTTTAAAAACTGCTTTACGGTTACATTTCAGACCAACCAGTTATTAAGCGGATACAATTAAAGAAACCCGACATTAAAGCTGTTGTTAACGAAGTAAGACCCATCACACTGATATGCGTTGTCGACAGCAACCCGACATCTAGCATGAAGCTGTTCAGGGGCAGACAACTCGTACGACAGATGACGAATGTGACGAGTCTAGAATACACCTGGCACGAAGCTGTGTGCCAAACCTCGGGGACGTACTCGTGTGAAGCAGAAAACAGCGTGAAGTCACCGGCCAAGAAAACCACGGAACTGGCTGTTGAATGTATGATACAATTATAGAATAGAATAGAATAGAATAGAATAATATATATACAGTGTAACAAACACGACTACTTGCTTGTACTAGTATATTGACTTAAATGCATGATTTTTCCAGAGGTACTGTGTGGACATTAAACATATAGAAGGCCAAGTGTAACATTTGTTATAAGTGTGTGTAGGTAACAATACCCAAACGTACCAATGTTTCCAAACATAATATTTGTTATATAAGTATTAGGTAATAGTAATGGAGAATTACTGACCATGTATTATCTTATCTAAAATGTATGATTTAGATTTTCTTCCACTCTTAAAGACATTTAGGGGGGTTGTCACGTGACTGTAGAAATAACCCACCTTTTATTCCATCTCAGTAGTAATCAATGTTACTTTTATTTGTAATACTTGGTGGACCTGGGGTAGCGAACAGATTTGTTAACTTGCCTGTGGGAATATGCCTTTAAGATTTAGAATCATGGAATTTACCATTGGTCTGTCATCTTGTGTAAACCTGAATTGTATCTTCAAATTGTAGGGAGAGGCCTTGATATAGGCATTTTGCCTGTTGGCCAATCACCAACCAGCATTATAATTGGGAATACATATTGTTTAAACCGCACAAGTATTGTGGTACTATGACGTTATACGCGATGTCATTGACGTCATAACTCATGATTTTCAAAATTATGTTTGTCATTTCACGTTGTATCATTGTTTTAAAAATATTTAAACAAATTAATATGCTCAACTTTATATATATTGGTAAGTTGTTACATATTTATGTCGTTGCATAAGGTGGACTATATTTGTCCACGTATGATTAAATGTGTTTGCAGGTGAAATGTATACGAATCGTTCTACAATCAACACACCGTAGCTTACAAAATTAATGTTTTATTACTGTAATTAAATGGGCAAGAAAAAGAATCAGTAACCCTTGTGAGGTATAGATAAGGCAATTCCAACCCTCTCACAAAAAACATGTTGTCCCTTGGGTTGTCTCACAACGTTGATAGATTCTATTAAAGGCAATATAACTTACGACCTATCGCATCTCAGACGGGTGCTCTACCATTGAACCACACCCTGCCCTGAATTGGAGGGCAGTGCATGGTGGATTCTGAACCCTGAACGCGAAGAAATGTTTAGAGAGTAAAACTAATTTATTAGCTATATTTAGAATTTCTTAGATATTATGTCATTCGTTTCCAAAACAAGGGAATAAATAAACTGCATCTTTGTCAAACAAATGGTGGGATTGGTCAGTGTTATAACGCAAGTACGTATTCCAGTAATAGTTCATATTTATTCATTTCTTATAGCAATAGTATACTGTTGCGGATTGGATTCAATAAATTATTAACATGGTGATCAAAAGTGCGGTTTGCTCAAACCCTCAACTCCGACGTGTGCCCGAAATCCCTCCCCAACCCCTCCCCCCTCCCCCAAAAACCCCCCCAAACAACCCCAACAACAAAAACCAACAATAAAAACAAACACACAAACAAACAAACAAACAAACAAACAGAAAACCAACAACAACCCCAAAACAACGAAAGTTTGCTATGCATATAAAATGTCTAACCAACCAGTGTGCATGACACGGCCATCTTGTGTGTTTGTAGGTTTTCCAGGGAAAGAAGACAGTCGGTTCGCGGCAGGTTTTGGGGGAGGGATTGGAACAACAGTTGCCCTACTCCTGCTATGTGGAGCAGCCGTCCTTTTGTACTTCCGGTTGAAGAAATGTAAATACAGCATTATTTTATTTTAATTCTGAATATTTATACCAGGTAGAGAAAATATTTATACGGATGTGTGTGCGTGTATCTGTGTCTGTGTGTCTGTATGTGTATGTATGTACTTGTGTGTGTATGCAAGTGTGAGTGTGTATGTGTATGTGTATATGTGTGCTCTCTCTCTCTCTCTCTCTCTCTCTCTCTCTCTCTCTCTCTCTCTCTCTCTCTCTCTCTCTCTCTCTCTCTCTCTCTCTCTGTGTGTGTTTGTGTGTGTGTGTGTGTATGTCTGTGTATGTGTGTAATGTTAATGGAGATGTTCAGTATTTTTTTTTATTGGATTTCAGCTCGAAAACAGAAGCAGGAGAAAAACTCGAGGTATGTTTACTTGTCAATCTGTATACACACATACATACACAAACACACGCACACGCACAAGCACAAGCACAAGCACACACATACATACATACACATACATACATACACACGCACGCACGTACGAACACGCAGAAGCACACACATACATACACGCACGTACGTACACACACATACAGACACACACACGCGCAATCACACATACATACACACACACGCACGTACGTACACGCGCAATCACACACATTCATACATACGCACGTACGTACACGCACAAACACACACATACATACACACACGCACGTACGTACACGCACACGTACACATACATACGCACGTACGTACACGCACAAGCACACACATACATACACACACGCACGTACGTACGTACACGCACAAGCACACACAAACCATGTTTTGTAGTAGAAATGTGGTCCTATATAATAATTTTCACTAACAACTGTTACGTTTATCTCGAGCCAGTTAGTTCGTTCTTTCCAACACGAACAGCCGAGTGTCAGAACAGAAATACTCACTATTCCGCTATTCAGAAAATATTGATGTTCTAATTCTCTTAGCAAAACAAGTACTACTGTCAGAACAGAAATACTCCCTATTCCGCTATTCAGAAAATATTGATGTTCTAGTGGTCAGAACAGAAATACACACTATTCCGCTATTTAGAAAATATTGATGTTCTAGTGGTCAGAACAGAAATACTCACTATTCCGCTATTTAGAAAATATGGATGTTCTAATTCTCTTAGCAAAACAAGTACTACTGTCAGAACAGAAATACTCACTATTCCGCTATTCAGAAAATATCGACGTTCTAATGGTCAAAACAGAAATACTCACTATTCCGCTATTCAGGAAATATCGATGTTCTAATTCTCTTAGCAAAACAAATCGTTCATTATTGTTTGTGTGTGGACGTTGCAATACGATATGTACGACATTCTCACTCACCAAATCCTCACATCTTCTGTACGAATCAGATTTAATTTTAAAATTCGTATTTCTTAGATTGAGTTTGATACTAAATTCCAGTGTTGCTCAGTGATTATGACAACATGATTTATCAGATATGTCTGGTACAAATCCATTTGAAATTTCAAAACAAATCGTTCACTATTCTTTCTGTATATGGAGGTTGCAATAGAACGCGACACAATGATCCGTGACTTGTGTGTCTATAATTCCTGTACAACATTCTCACCCGTCAAATCCTTAGCTATACTGTACGGAAAGAAAAAAAGAAATGTTTTATTTAACGACGCACTCAACACATTTTATTTACGGTTTTATGGTATCAGACATATGGTTAAGGACTACACAGATGAGAGAGGAAACCCGCTGTCGCCACTTCATGGGCTACTCTTTTCGATTACCAGCAAGGTATCTTTTATATGCACCATCCCACAGACAGGGTAGTACATACCACGTCGTGGTGCACTGGCTGGAACGAGAAATAGCACAACGGGCCCACCGACGGGGTTCGATCCCAGATTGACCGCGCGTCGAGTGAGCGCTTTACCACTGGGCTACGTCCCGCCCCTCTACTGTACGGATTCATTTTTAATTTAAAAAATCTTTACAAAGAATTTTGTTTAACGACACTACTAGAGCAAATTAATGTTTATATCATTGGCTATTGGATGTAAAGGTATTTGGTAATTTTGACATTTAGTCTTATAGTGGAAACCCGCTGCATTTTTGCAATAGCAGCAAGGGATCTTTATATGCACCATCCCACAGACATGATAACATATACCACGGACTTTGATATACCAGTCGTGGTGCACTGGATATGACTGGTGCAAAGCTATTGTTAACCACAAGCAATCTACAACAACACCGTTAGAACTCATTGCTTTATTAATCATCGGCTTTTCGATGTCAAACATCTGGTAATTCTGATATAGTCTTAAAGAGGAAACCCGCTAAATGTTTCTGTTAGTACCAAGTGATCTTTATATGCACCATCCCAAAGACAGGATAGCACACACCACAGTCTTTGATACACCAGTCGTGGTGCACAGGCTGGAACGAGAAGTACCCCAATGGACCCACCGACAGGGATCGATTCTAGACCGACCGGTCACCAATACGTTAGTTTGTCTTGGTTGCTGCGTTTCACAACTTTGAATGTTTCTGCGTGATTTGTGTTTTACTTTTGTGATTTCAGCAGAAACACGGTACAGCAGCTGTACAGTAATGCAGATTTTGGTGAGTATAGGATTGGATGGGTCAATTACTAATTACCATGATAATGTATTCAGTACAACAGTAATAAACGTATCAAAGAACACATGTTATGGTTTGTAAGGATATATTTCATCTTTACGGTTTATACCGTTGACACTTGTCTAAAAAGTAGAACAATAAAAGCTTTATTATACACGTGGTTCGACATAACCGAGTTAATAATAATCATACGAAGCACACGTGTAATGACAAGTTTAATGACGTAATTTTGGAAAGCGACGTCATAACATGACTTTGCTTCTCCAGTCCTAGCTAGATTGGGCAGTTGAAATATGACGTCATATCTTCGTCTCCTTCTAGTTGTGGCTGAAACATTTTGAGTTGGGTCTTGTTATTGAAAAAATTATTACACTCGCATGCGAGTCGTAGTGATTTTACGAAATTCGTGTCAGGAATCATGTATTACCCTCGCTTTCGCTCGGGCAATACAAAAATCCTGATACTCGTTTCGTAAAATCAGTACGAGCCACAAGCTCGTTTACTAATCTCTATGTATTACACCTCCAATATTTTGAGTATACTACATCAAATACCGGTCTTCATGTTTATAGTCTCAAATGTATGGACCTCTGTATCATAACAACACATTTAATTGATAATTACTGCAAATCCTTGTTATTGTTTGTTTTGTTTTGTTTTGTTTTGCATTGTATTGTATACGATTCGACTACGATGATGCTACTTTAATTTGAAGGCTTATTGTGTTATTATAATTCCTATAGGTAATCAAGACGAGTCTGCTAGACCGGAAGCTCACGCTGCACCGGAAGTTGATACTACTGTATACTCATCGCTTGGCGCCGCAGGTTCTGAGGCCCCCTATGAAGGTCTTACATTTGATAACAGAACACAAGAAGTGACGTACGAAAACGTACAGAAGTGAACGCTCTTGATTGGATCCTTTCATCAGACTTGAATTCCGTTCACTTGGTGAACTGCGACTAGAGATATGCTGAAATCATAAAGCAGCAGGTGTTGACAGAGTAGTTAACGAATACATTAAGTCAACCGCTACGTCACTGATGCCAGTTTATGTTAAACTTTTTAATACTATTTTTGATAATGGAGTCTTGCCAGATGAATGGCATATCGGTATTATTATACCAATTTTCAAAAACAAAGGAAGTCGGCTACATCCCGAAAATTACCAACGAATCACATTACTTTGCTGCTGCTCACAACTTTAATTAATAACCGTTTAAGTTTATTCATTGAGGAAAATAATACGATTAGTGAGGCCCAAACCGCGTTCCGTAAAGGCTACTCAACTACATACCATATTTTTACATTTCGTCACTTAATAGATATCTTGAAAAAAAAGGGAAACAAATTTATATTGCGCTTATGTGGATTTTGAGAAAGTACCTAGAATACAGCTTTGGCATAATCGGTAAAAAAGTTTAGAATTATTCATCAAATGTATCAATGATTGTCGTAAATAACCAACAATCCACTGTATTCCCATGTAACAACGGTATCTGTCAAGGTGAAACTTTATCCCCTATTCTATTCTCCCTGTATTTTAATGATTTAGAAGATTATTTATCTAGCCATGGATGTAGAAGGGTTTCCCCTACAGCAGACAACCAAGATCACTCAATAGATATTGCTTTACACATGCATTGCTTTTTATATCCAGACGGAGCTGCCCTATTATCAACCGCTGCAGCAGACCTCCAACACACCTTAAATGTGTTTTATCAATATTACAATAAATGGAAACTTAAATTAAACGGTAACAAAACGAAAATTTAACACTAGAGATTATAAACATAATTTTAAGATTGGAAAAATACATTTGAACCTGTGAAAGAATACAAATACTTAGGAATTGCTTTTACAAAATTGAACAACTTTCGAATTACTAAGAATAAACTTAAACAACAGGCTACCAAGACCATGTACTTTGTACTATCAACATCAAAGGACAACTATCTATCAACCGAATGCAAACTTAAAATGATCCACTCAATGGTTCTGCCAGTTTTATTATATGGATGCGAAATATGGGAATATGAAAAAGTTGATATATTTAATTATGTACAAATAAACTTTCTAAGACACATCATACCTGTTGAAAACGCAACACCAATATTTATGCTTTATGGAGAGTTAAGGACAATGCCAGTCGAGTTAACTATATATAGAAGAATGGTATGCTACTGGGCGCGACTGATATCAGGAAAACAATCAAAATTGTCTGCTCTTTTATACAAAATTATGTTAAATGACCACCTTACTAACGGAACTAACTATAACTGGATTAACACTGTTAAAACACACTGACTAATTTGAGAATGGGTGATATCTGGATAGGACTATCTTTCACATCAGTAAATTGTCTCTCACAACAAATTAAACAAAGACAATGCGATCAGTATTTACAAACATGGAAAAATAACATATCACAGTCATCGAGAGGCAACACTTACCGATTATACAAAGAACAACTATTTTTCGAAGGCTATATTAATAAACTACCAGAAAAACTGTGGACAACACTCTTAGAATATAAAACGTCTGACCACTGCCTACCCGTTGAAATTGGACGTTGGAATAACATACTCATAGAAGATAGAATTTGTACACTATGTAATGCAATGGGCATTGGCGACGAGTTCCATTATGTTTTCATTTACCTTTTTTTTCATAACTGAAGAGTCCATTTGCTACGCGACCAAGTACTTATAAATTTAGAGAACTAATGGAGAATAAACGAATTAGTACCTAAAGAAATTAGCATGTTTCATAAATATAATAATTAATTAATCCAATCGCCCTTGACTACAAACCAAACATATTTAATAAAATATTATCATTATCCACTGCACCATATACAAGTTTAACAATCTATTCGGTTATAAGTACTTGGATACCCGGATATCTGTATTACATATCTGTGTTATTATATAATATATTAATATGTATGTTTGTATGTGTTTGTGTATGTATTGTAATCAATGTATTTACTGTCAACCATCTTGTCACGTGTATAATAACAAATGTTTATGTATATATTCCTCCTATGCTGTTGTGTAACGGCCCGAGTGTAAATAAAGTATTGTCTTATCTTGACAAGTGAACGCTGTTGATTGGTTCCTTTCATCAGACTTGTGCTCCATTCACTTGGTTCACACAGTTGTCGAGTTCTCCGCGGAAAATATCATGAGGTCAGAGATTTAATATTGAAAAACAAATGTGACAACCGAAAACAAACGACCCAGGTTGACTGGAGTAATTAAACCCATTTTTAGAAATAAAGGAAATCGTTCATTACCAGAAAATTATAGACCAATAACGTTGCTCTGCTGCATGTCTAAACTATTGACCACAATTTTAAATAACCGATTAAATGCTTTATATAAAATAATATATTGAATGAATCTCAGACTGCTTTCCGAAAAGGCTACTCTACTACCGACCATCTATTTAATATACATTCTCTGATCGAAATTTTAAAGAGAAGAAAAAGAAATTATTTTGTGCTTTTGTAGATTTCCAAACAGCTTTTGATCTAATTTCTAGAACTTGCCTCTGGCAGAAATTGTTACAAAATAATATAAATAGAAAATTCTTTAAAATAATTTATCAAATGTATCAAGGAATAAAGTGATGTATTTGTACAAAAAAACCGAAACCTCAGACCTATTTCCATGCAACATCAGTGTTCGACAAGAAGAAAATTTGTCGCCTGTCCTGTTTTCCCTTTATCTAAATGATCTAAATAATTACTTAAAAAACCATAATTATGCTGGGGTATCCCTGGAGACAGATGAAACGTTCTATGAAACAGCTCTTTACTTTTTATGTTTATTATATGCTGACGATACTGCGCTTCTCGCTTCAAATGCCTCTGACTTACAACAATCTCTAAATGTCTTTTCATAATATTACAATAAATGGAAACTCCAAGTACATGCAAGTAAAAGTAAAAGAATAATTTTCAGTGGCACCAGCAATGATTATAAGAAGGTTTTTACACTTGGAAATGATGTGCTTGAAAACGTAAACAAATATAAATACCTAGGTCTTACTTTTACTAAACTAAATAAATTTAATACAAGCAAAAAACCCAGCTAACTCAAAAGGCAACAAAAGCAATGTACTTTGTTCTGTCTAAATCTAAAAACAATAACTTTTCAGTAGAATGGAAATTAAAACTATTTGACGCCATTGTACTCCCGATTCTCTTATATGGATGCGAAATATGGGATTACGAAAAAATCGATATCATTGAACATGTTCATATAAAATTCTTAAAACACATCCTACCAGTAAAAAAGGCACCCCGCTATTCATGTTATATGGAGAACTAGGAAGAAGACCCCTTAAATTAATTATTCAATAAAAATTATAAGTTTTTGGGCCCGTGTCGTATCTGGTAAACAAACAAAATCATCGTTTTTACTGCATGAATTAATGTTACACGACTCTTCTGGATATAGTTATAAATGGATAAAAATGGTCGAAGATATATTTAACCAGCTAGGCATGACAAATGTTTGCATGTCACGCAACGTTTCATCCATAAACATATATACTTCTTAAGCAAGTAAAACTAAGACAAAACGACCAGTATTTACAACAATGGAATAGTAACATAGCTTTATCATCAAGAGGTAAAACGTACACTATATTTAAAGAAAATCTTAGATTAGAAAAATATCTTATTATATTACCAGAAACATGTTGGGCTATATTACTCAAATTTAGAACATCTAACCACTACTTACCAATCGAAATAGGACGCTGGAACAACATCCCAATAGAAGATCGAACGTGCACATTATGTAACAATAACGACATTGGAGACGAATTTCACTATTTATTCACATGTACTTATTTCACCAACTCCCGTAAACATTTGCTTAAGTCATATTATTATAATAAACCAAGTATATTGAATAATGACGAATAGCAAAATAGGTATTCTCAAGAAATTATGTAAATTAATAAAAGAAATTGTTGATAAATGCAGTAAACACTGAAAAAACACTGGCCTATAATTATTTACAATGTCTATCACTACCCAAGTATATATATATATATATATATATATATATATATATATATATATATATATATATATATATATATATATATTTTTTTTTTTTTTTTTTTTTTAAAGAAAAAGTCAGAAGCATCCTTTAAACGTCATATATCCCTCTTTAATTTATATTTTCGCCTGTTCAGGCTTCATCAGAGGAATCTGTCGACAAAAATACGCACTTAAAACCACTAGCAAAAACAGAGTTAAAGCTGTAACTAAAATAATAAGTAAGGGATGGTCTATAAATGTCAATGGTTTTCATAATCCTAACAATGTTAGGATTGGGTTTGACCCCCTCCCCCCCCCCCCTCCCCTAATCCTAACATAAAAACATTGATATAATCGACCTTCGATGGACCGATGTTTTACCTGAAAAGCAATCCGAACATTGCTTTTACCCCCTCCCCCCCTTCCGAACATTGTTCGGATTGTGAAGCACATCGATATTTATGGACCATCCCTAATATACTTGAGTCTATACAGAAAATGGACGAATTTATTTTTAACGTAAGATAAAACATCCATCAAGCCATCTAGGAGTGAGTAAAGCTCAGCTAAAAACTGCAGAACAAACTACTGGTCAAAGATTAAAAGTATGGTAGCACTAAACCTAGCATATGATTGAGGTAAAAACTGCAGAACAAACTACTGGTCAAAGATTGAAAGTATGGTAGCACTAAACCTACCATATGCTTGAGGTAAAAACTGCAAAACAAACTACTGGTCAAAAATTAAAAGTATGGTAGCACTAAACCTATCATATGATTGAGGTAAAAACTGCAGAACAAACAACTGGACAAAGATTAAAAGTATGGTAGCACTAAACCTACCATATAATTTAGGTAAAAAGAAACGTGTGGAGAAGGAATAAAATAATAGTATGTATAATGAATGAAACAAAGAACAAAACAATGAACGGACGAATAAATGAATGGCTGGCTTAGTAATTATTTTATCTAATGTTACGTTTATTCGTTCGTTTACATTTAACTGTTAACATGGTATCTACTTCGTTGGCAACCTGCCAACCAGACAAGATAGTGGCGTGCAATAATAATATGTTACGAGCAGTCAACCATTCCATTTCTTCTTCTTTCTTTACTTGTTTGGTTACTTATTTGTGTATTGTGTATGAATACGTACCCTTTTTGTAACTGTATACATTGAGAACTTTGTCTAATGATATACAGATTTATGTAATTTTATGTGATGTATTTGTTTAACATGTTAAAGGGACATGTCTTAGTTTTTAAATACTAAAGCATATATTTTACTATTAGAGCCCTTTTTTGAGAACTGAAATCATACTTTACTTTGATTTTATTCTTTAGATTATCCATTTCCGTACATTCGAAGTGTTTTTGGTCATCCTGGTGTTTTTAATATCACAGAATGCATTTCTCATATTTTTAAAAAACGAACGTGTGTCTGAGAAGTAACAATTATGGAGTCGAGGTTTGGTCTATTTTTAGATGGTATTTCACCATTTCAAAGTCACAGACTCATGTTTCACTCAATTGTAACTTTATGCAAATGTGTTACAGGTTTGTAGACTAATAAAACTTGTTAGTTTTTACGGGTTGAAACTAGGGTATGTCTCTTTAAATAATATATCCAAGCTGGGAGAGTATATAACATTGCTATACATGTGGCAGGATATCGAAAAATAAAATATATTATAAAAAACAAACACTGTATGTTGTGTGACCTAGTAAAGCAGAATATCTGTCCGAACGCGAACACGACGCGTCGTAGATACAATACGTATCCGTATGGTCATTTTGATGCTTAAACATTAAAGGGACATTCCTGAGTTTGATACATTGTAAGATGATTCAAACTAATAATATATTTCTACAAGTAAATATGTTTTCTTGTTTAGAATATCAGTGTCTGTATATTCAATGTGTTTCTGGTCGTCTTAATATTTGTAAAAAGCCCAAAATGGATTTTGTCTTCAAATAATTTCGTACGTACGAAAACAATAAAATTAAACGAAATAAAATGAAATGTAACCAAGTACAAATATTAGAACGATCAGAAATACGTTTAATATAAGGCCGCTAATATTTTACACCGAAAAATGTATTTGATATGTAATTATAGTCGTTAAAAAGTCTCTCTTAGTCGATAACATCTTAAACACTGCAGCAAACTCGGGAATGCCCCTTTAATAATCGTCTAGTAAAAAGTTTGTTTTATTTAACGACGCCACTAGAGCACATTGATTTTTTATCTTATCGTCGGCTATTGCACGTCAAACATATGGTCATTCTGACACTGTTTTTTTTTAGAGGAAACCCGCTGTCGCCACATATGCTACTTTTTTACGACAGGCAGCAAGGGATCTTTTATTTGCGCTTCCCACAGGCAGGATAGCACAAACCATGGCCTTTGTTGAACCAGTTATGGATCACTGGTCAGTGCAAGTGGTTTACACCTACCCATTGAGCCTTGCGGAGCACTCACTCAGGGTTTGGAGTCGGTATCTGGATTAAAAATCCGATGCCTCGACTGGAATCCGAACCCAGTACCTACCAGCCTGTAGACCGATGGCCTAACCACGACGCCACCGAGACCGGTAAGGCCCTGATCATGTATTACGGTTTTGTCATTCAAATTTAGAATGTTCTGGGTTTCTTGCATGTTGTACAGCCTAGAGAACGGGGCACAAACGTTTAACGACACCACTAGAGCACAACTCGACGTTTAATGTCACCACTAGAGCACAAATCAACGTTTAACGACACCACTAGACCATAAAGCAACGTTTAACGACACCACTAGAGCTCAAATCAACGTTTAACGACACCATTAGAGCACAAAACAACGTTTAACGACACCACTAGAGCACAAAACAACGTTTAACGACACCACTAGAACACAAATTAACGTTTAACGACACCACTAGAAAACAAATCAATATTTAACACCACTAGAGCACAAATCAAGGTTTATCGACACAAGTAGATCACAAACCAACGTCTAACGACACCACTAGAGCACAGACCAACGTTTAACGACACCACTAGGGCACAAATCAACGTCTAACGACACCACTAGAGCACAAACCAACGTTTAACGACACCACTAGAACACAAATCAACGTGTAACGACACCACTAGAGCACAAACCAACGTTTAACGACACCGCTAGAACACAAATCAACGTTTAACGACACCACTAGAACACACTGATTTGACAGTCTAAGCCTAGCATTATTCTAGGCTCCGACTGTTAACTGGCACGACGAAGTTAGCCAACTTGACGGTTATGTTCTGATGTCCCCAACTGTCAACTTACGATGGATGTGCTCTTATTAACATGTAATCAGTATTAGACGTCGTATATGAAGAGGATCGAGTTATAAGAGCGCTCAGACTACCAACTGGACAATCGTAGAAATCGTAACAGCTGAAAATTGTCCAACTTCGTCGTGGCTGACACTAGCATTAGGGCCAGGTGATTTGGACTCCGGTCACATTTATATAAATAAGCAAACAAAACAAGAAAAGAAAAGAAAACACATGTTTATTATTCATAAGTTGTATTATGTGTAACAAACCATAATACAAATACTGAATGCTTATCTAGTACTAAAAATTCAAAATGTAAGTAGCGAAATACACACTGCAAACTACTCAAACAAACACATTGTCGGCCCGCTCGCAGGCACGTGCCATGTATAAAACAGTATTAACTAATTATATTAACATCATTATTATTATTATTATTATTATTATTATTATTATTGGAATTATCCATATAATACCAAAACTTAAATGTTGTATACAACTTTAAAAATTCCGAATAAAATGAGTTCTTACGAATAAAAGTATAAAGTTTAAATGCATACTGTTACGGATTTAAGGATCTTATTTCTCTAAAAATGGATAATAAATAAAAATTACATTAATTGTTGGAAACCAAATCTAGTTATCGCACCACCTTAACTGAACGATGATGGAGTGAAATCCATGTCAACCCTCTCGGCAATTTTAGTTTTTGAATTATGGACCATTGCCATAATTCAATTATTTTTACAAAATATCATTAATAAATGGAGTATGGTGGTTATGAAGATGGTTGAATAAAGTACATTTAGGGACAAATGAAATAATTTTTGTTCAGGTAATACTTTGTTAGACCATTAAATAGATCAGTGGTCTGTGACAATATGCCTTTAATATGCAATTAAGAAATGAAAATTTAAAGTTAAAAGAACTAGGGTCATTTTCACAAAACATCGTAAGATATACCGGGCACACATTTACAAGTGTTTGGCATCTATTTCACGAAGAAAATTACATCATTACGGAAGATGGAGCATTTTAATGACGAATGGAAATGAAATATGTGAATTTCTAACTATATTTGTTGTACTATAACAGTAATAAGAATTGTAGTTTAGTCGTAGATTTACGTTTACATGCAATACTAGGCTTACGATGTTTTGTTAAATTGGGCCCACATTAAAACACTAGAGAGCTAATATATAAAAGCTGGTACAATGCAACTGACAAACAACATGTTAAAGATATGAATGAACAACACTGGGTGAACAGCAACAGCAACAGTTTAAATCCTGAACAACTAAGTAATGGTCATGCATTTATAATAAAATAAGCAAAAGCTAACATATACACAGTGATAAAATTGTTTAGATTTAAATGATGAACTCAAAATAAAAAAGAACCATACACATGCATATTCAGAACGTCGGCACTTATAGGCGAAACATAATTATTAATGATTAATTCCATCCCTCACCCAAATAAGAAACACCACAAACCTCTACAAAAACAACCTTAAATAACAACAAACGATGATCTTCTTCTGCGATTCTGGATTTCTGCATATTGGTTCACCTGTGACTTTTTGACAAATGATGCACTTATTCACATCAAAGTCCTCACGGAGTTCAGACCGTTGCCTCTTCAGTGGAATCCCACAAAGATCATCGGAATCCTCTATAAAAGGGAGAGTGTTATACAGGCCTTGAAATTGCGAGTTTTTACCAGCATAAATGAGTCGTATGGGAAGGTTATATATAAGTGTAAAAGTTCTGCAACTGAACACACAGCTTCCACGGCCTACACTCTACAGCCCTCAGTGCAGTACATACACAATCAGTTCAACCACTGTCTAGGACAACATGCTTAATAGTGTTATAGGGGCCTATTTGTACTTGTAATGTTTTGGGGTTAGAAATGGTCTCAATGGATTCCTTGTTCCTGAAACATTAAGTAAATTAACAATTTCGGTGTAACATGTGAAAGTTACAAGGGCCATACTGGCAGCCATATTGGATTTCGCCAGCTTGTAAAAATGTCTTGGGATTAGGAATGGTCTCAATGGATTCCTTGACCCACAAAACCTAGGTAAAGACACAAAAATTATCAATTTAGTCTAAATATGTGAAAAGTTACAAAAAGAGTACAATGACGCGGCTGCCATATTGGCAGCCATATTGGATTTTGCCATCTTGTAATAATGTCTTGGGATTAGGAATGGTCTCAATGGATTCCTTGTTTTTGAAAAACTAAGTAAAGACACAAACATTAACAATTTCGGTGTAACGTGAAACGTTACAAAGAAACAATGATGCGGCGGCCATATTGGCAGCCATATTGGATTCTGCCATCTTGTGATAATGTATTGGGATTAGAAATGGTCTCAATGGATTCCTTGACCCAAAAAACCTAGGTAAAGACACGAAAATGATCAATTTAGCCTAAGTATGTGAAAAGTTACAAAAAGAGAACAACGACATGGATGCAATATTGGCAGCCATATTGAATTTTTCCATCTTGTAATAATGTTTTGGGATTAGGAATGGTCTCAATAGATCCTTGTTGCTGAAAACCCAAGTAAAGACACACAAATTATCAATTTCGGTGTAACATGTGACAAGTTACAAAGGAACAATGATGTGGCGGTCGTATTGGCAGCCATATTGGATTTTGCCACCTTATAATAATGTCTTGGGGTTAGGAATGGCCTCAATGGATACCTTGTTTTTGAAAAACTAAGTAAAGAGACAAACATTAACAATTTCGGTGTAACATGTGAAAAGTTACAAAGACACAATGATGCGGCGGCCATATTGGCAGCCATATTGGATTCTGCCATCTTGTGATAATGTATTGGGATTAGAAATGGTCTCAATGGATTCCTTGACCCAAAAAACCTAGGTAAAGACACGAAAATTATCAATTTAGCCTAAGTATGTGAAAAGTTACAAAAAGAGAACAATGACACGGATGCAATATTGGCAGCCATATTGGATTTTTCCATCTTGTAATAATGTTTTGGGATTAGGAATGGTCTCAATAGATTCCTTGTTCCTGAAAACCGAAGTAAAGACACACAAATTATCAATTTCGGTGTAACATGTGAAAAGTTACAAGGGAACAATGATGTGGCGGTCGTATTGGCAGCCATATTGGACTTCGCCATTATGTAATAATGTCTTGGGGTTAAACTCTTGGACGCTATCTTGAATTAAACCCCTTCTGCCCATGATCTGCGATGTCCACTCTCCTAGGGATTTCCTACTAGGATCAAGGGTCAAAATGACGGGACATATGATTGCACACAGGACTCCCCTCAGCCCCCGGACTATGGTCATCACCTAGGATAAGCCAGCCGTATGTTTTGAAATCGTTAACACAAGTACATGTGTAAACAGGTATGTGTTATCAAAATAACGATTGATGTTCTCACCAACAGGTGTGTAAGAAAATGATATATTTTTGAATAAATTAATTGTAAAAATAATGGTGATATAATTAATCAAATAAACTTTGAATAAGAGGACGTAATATTTTGTGGAGTTCCGGTCTCCACAAAATTTCACGTCTTCTTTTTTAAAATCCATTTGATTAATTAAATCCAAACAATACAGCAGTAAATATTCACGTGAACCATCGAAATTAAATGTATTTGAATGAATATGTTTGTTGAGGGCTACTTTAGTTAGTATGTAGTTATCTCTGGGATCTATGAACGTATTTTTGTTACCAATGACACAGTGATTGGCGTTAGTGAACATTATAATCATTGTTCTGTATCTTGTTTTATTACATGCTATTAGTGTCTGGTTATTCGTTATCTCTTTGATATGCTGTACATCACCGGTTTCTTCTCTATGTATGTTCTGTATACACATCATTGAATATCCATGTGGTCGGGGAAAACCAATCTTTGTAATTCTTACATAAACGGTCCAAGTTAACGAAAGCTGCCTCTTCTGATATTTACAGTGGTTCTGGCTACAAAGAGTCCCTTCCATTTGAGCTGATATTGTCATTAAGCGGTTACATCCAAGCTGAATTTCGTGGCATTTGGCTTGCATTTTCCTCACGAAATAGCTCCCAAGATGGATTGCTTGTATTCCATCCGACATGTTCATCAAGAAATGGCACCTGAACCGAATTCCTCTCGTATTCAGCAACATTTGGGAGCCAAGATGGATTCCACGAACTTCGCCTGGCATCTTGACCATGAACTAGCGTCCGATAGCTTGGCTTCCGTCTGGTATCTCCACAAGGGATTGGCATCCTGGTCGGATTGGTGTCCTCGTCATCTGTTTGATATCGGACACGAGTTAGCCTGTCCAGAGACCGGTAGTCTGACCTCTGTCGTGACCCGAGGTGATCGTAGACGTGGGCTGGCTGGCTGATACCCACGGCTGGAGCTGAAACACGTGACAGTCAGTGTGAAGGTCACCAAAAATACAAAAATTGGTGTACACGGTTCCACAGCTAGCAGAAAGGTGAAAGGCACCGCTAATTAAGATATGGAGAGCCAATTAAGATATAACTATATTCAGCAATAATATGAAATACACCGCTAATTAAGAGTATGGAGAGCCATTTAAGATATAACTATATTCAGCAATAATATGAAATACACCGCTAATTAAGATATGGAGAGCCATTTAAGTTATAACTATATTCAGCAATAATATGAAATGTACTGCTAATTAAGATTATGGAGAGCCATTTAATATATAACTATATTCAGCAATAATATGAAATACACTGCTAATTAAGATTATGGAGAACCATTTAAGATATTAAAATTTTCAGCAATAATATGTAATCCTTTTGAAATACTATCTTAAAAAAATCACATGTTAAGGTGAGTTAACATTACTAAGGGAGAGTGATAGCTCCCCATACAAGGCGAGGTCTGGAAATGTTTAAAACAACACACGGTTTTATTACTGTAGTGGATGCTACTAGTGATCCAATCTCTGTCTCTCTCTCTGTCTATCTCTGTGTGTATATCTCTCTCTCTGTATGTCTGTTTGCATCTCTTTCTATCTTCCACCATCTCTCTCACCCTCCCTTCTTCCCTCTCTCTGTCTCTGCCTGCGTGTCTATATCTATGTATGTGTTGTCTGTCTGTTTCTATTCCTCACCATCTCTCACCCTCCCTTCCTCTCTATCTCTTTTCCTGTGTGTCTATTCTGTATGTATGTCTGTCTATCTACCTCTCTTTCTATCTACCCTTTGTTCCTCTCACCCCCCCCCCCTCTCTGTCTCTCTGTCTATTCACGTGCGTCTATTATGTATGTCTGTCTAGTTCTCTACCTCTCTCCCTCCATCTCTCTCACTGCATTACTCTTTGTCTTTGTCCCTCCCTCACTCTGTCCATATCTCTTTCTCTCTCCCTTTCTTTATTTCTATCTCCCTCCCTCTTCCCCCCTCTCTCTCTCCCTCCCCTCTCTCCCTCCCCTCCCTCCTCTCTCTCTCTCTCTCTCTCTCTCTCTCTCTCTCTCTCTCTCTCTCTCTCTCTCTCTCTCTCTCTCTCTCTCTCTCTTCTGTTTTCCCCACATATCATATAATTTTTATGCTTTCATATATGATGTATATTAGAACTGTTGTAATATGCAAAAAAAAGAAGAAGACGAAAACATGCCATGTGTGAAGATAACCGATAGCCGTAGTATAAAATGAGTTCAGATGTCGTGAAACACATCTTCCTATTCTTTCCCAGTTTTGTAGTGAGTGACTATAAAAAAATGTCTGCTAGTTCGTTTTGTTATGAAACATTCGTAAAGTGGACTCACCCGGAAGATGGAGAGAATCTATCTCGTAGGGTTCGCTGTATTCGTGTCTGCAAATAGACAGAACACACCATAAAACATGCATTTAAATATTCCTCTGTCTCTCTCTCTCTCTCTCTCTCTCTCTCTCTCTCTCTCTCTCTCTCTCTCTCTCTCTCTCTCTCTCTCTCTCTCTCTCTCTCTCTCTCTCTCTGTCATACACACACACACGCAGACACACACAAACACATAAATATGTGCGCGCATAATTGTACATCACACCACCACATAAATGAACACACACACACATACACACACAAACACACGCACGCACACAGATACAGATACGCGCGCGCACACACACACATACACACATAACACACACACACACACACACACACACACACACACACACAAACACAGATACACATACCATACACATAGACATAATTATATAAAAACACACAAAAATACACACACCATACACATACACATTATATACACACAAAGATACACACACAATACACATATACATAAATATAAACACACACAAATACACGCACCATACACAGACATAAATACTAACACATAAAGATACTCTCACCATACACATAGACATAATACTCTTAAAAAAGTAGGGGAATGTAGGAAATAACAGCCAGTTAAAGAGCTATCGAGAGGTATCATTGTCTAGGAATATATGCATGCTAATAATAAAGGAATTGGGAAGAAATGACAACCACCAGTTCATGTCATATCATCTTGAAACACAAACCATCAACCAGCACGGCGGGCAAACGGGACAACAATCGGTGCCAGTATGTTATCCCTGTAGTACTGACAAGTGACCGTCCATTGAACAATATGGAGTGGTGTTCTGTATGTTATCCCTGTAGTACTGACCAGTGACTCTCCTGTGAACAATATGGAGTGGTGCAAGTATGTTATCCCTGTAGTACTGACCAGTGACTCTCCTGTGAACAATATGGAGTGGTGCCAGTATGTTATCCCTGTAGTACTGACCAGTGACCCTCCTGTGAACAATATGGAGTGGTCTCCAGTATGTTATCCCTGTAGTACTGACCAGTTAGCCTCCTGTGAACAATATGGAGTGGTGCCAGTATGTTATCCCTGTAGTACTGACAAGTGACCGTCCATTGAACAATATGGAGTGGTGCCAGTATGTTATCCCTGTAGTACTGACCAGTGACCGTCCATTGAACAATATGGAGTGGTGTTCTGTATGTTATCACTGTAGTACTGACCAGTGACCCTCCCTTGAACAATATGGAGTGGTGCCAGTATGTTATCCCTGTAGTACTGACCAGTGACCCTCCCTTGATGAATATTGAGTGGTGTTCTGTATGTTATCCCTGTAGTACTGACCAGTGACCCTCCCTTGATGAATATTGAGTGGTGTTCTGTATGTTATCCCTGTAGTACTGACCAGTGACCCTCCCTTGAACAATATGGAGTGGTCTCCAGTATGTTATCCCTGTAGTACTGACCAGTGACCCTCCCTTGAACAATATGGAGTGGTGTTCTGTATGTTATCCCTGTAGTACTGACCAGTGACCCTCCCGTGAACAATATGGAGTGGTGTTCTGTATGTTATCCCTGTAGTACTGACCAGTGACCCTCCCGTGAACAATATTGAGTGGTGTTCTGTATGTTATCCCTGTAGTAATGACCAGTGACCCTCCCTTGAACAATATGGAGTGGTCTCCAGTATGTTATCCCTGTAGTACTGACCAGTGACCCTCCCGTGAACAATATGGAGTGGTGTTCTGTATGTTATCCCTGTAGTACCTACCAGTGACCCTCCCTTGAACAATATTGGAGTGGTGTTTCTGTATGTTATCCCTGTAGTAATGACCAGTGACCCTCCCTTGAACAATATGGAGTGGTGTTCTGTATGTTATCCCTGTAGTACTGACCAGTGACCCTCCCTTGAACAATATGGAGTGGTGTTCTGTATGTTATCCCTGTAGTACTGACCAGTGACTCTCCCTTGAACAATATGGAGTGGTGTTCTGTATGTTATCCCTGTAGTACTGACAAGTGACCGTCCATTGAACAATATGGAGTGGTGTTCTGTATGTTATCCCTGTAGTAATGACCAGTGACCCTCCCTTGAACAATATGGAGTGGTGTTCTGTATGTTATCCCTGTAGTACTGACCAGTGACCCTCCCGTGAACAATATGGAGTGGTGTTCAGTATGTTATCCCTGTAGTACTGACCAGTGACCCTCCCGTGAACAATATGGAGTGGTGTTCTGTCAGTCATAGTGATGTCACCCCACATCATAACTGAATCACCAAATCTGGACTCGTCAGAAAACATTACACAAGACCATCGACGAATCCCCCAATTTCTACTCTGTGTACACCACTGGCGCCTGTTTACCATGGGGCGATTCGTTAACGGTGGCACAACACGTGGTCGCCGAGCATGCAGCTGAGCTGCATGTGAATGATTTCTGATCGTCTGACCCATCACTCGGACCCCAATAGTCTGGTGTAGCTGTGGAGTGATTTAAGTCGCTGTTTGGGCTCGATGTCGTAAGACCTAGGTTCTGATGAGTCGATCCTGGACTCGTGTGATTGACCTGGAACGCCCTGAACGGGGTTAATCATCAACATTTTGGGTCTGCTGGTATCTGTTCCATAGTCTGCAGGCATAAAGTCAAACGTTTTACGGTGAATATGTGACGTGGAATTAATGATAAGACTTAAGCTCTGTTTCACTCATAAAGGGTTAACTTACCCCGAGTTGCTTTGGTCGGTATTAATTTCTGAAATAATAAACCATGTGAATTTGTTATATATGTACAATCACATTGGTATTAAAGGTACATAATCAAAGCTGCAGAATCGCATTACTTATTTGACTTTTTATTTTGAAACGAAAACATTACATCGTAAACTATAAAAGCCCATTAAAAAAAGTACGACCAAATAATGTAATGTTTTTTGTTGTTGTTGTTGTTGTTTAACGACACCATTAGAGCACACTAACTTATTAATAATCGACTATTAGATGTCAAACATTTGGTAATTTAGACATATAGTCTCAGAGAGAAACCCGCTAAATTTTTCCGTTAGTAGCAAGGGATCTTTTATATGCATCATCCCACAGACAAGATAATACATACCACGACCTTTGATGTACCAGTCGTGGTGCACAGGCTGAAACGAGAAATAGTCCAATGGGTCCAACGCCGGGGATAGACCCTACACTGACTGCTCAACAAGCGGACACTTTACCCCTGTGTTACGTCCCGCTCTAATGTAATACAATCCAGTTGAAAAGTATTTTTGTTAGAACATCTTTATTGGACGACAGATTGAGTTGAGTGCGCTCAGTTAGATCTAACATTCCGTAACGTTAAGTACATCTTCAGTGGACGGCAGATTGAGTTGAGTGCGCTCAGTTAGATCGAACATTCCGTAACGTTAAGAACATCTTCATTGGACGGCAGATTGAGTTGAGTGCGCTCAGTTATATCTAACATTCCGTAACATTAAGTACATCTTCAGTGGACGGCAGATTGAGTTGAGTGCGCTCTGTTAGATATAACATTCCGTAACGTTAAGAACATCTTCAGTGGACGGCAGATTGAGTTGAGTGCGCTCAGTTAGATCTAACATTCCGTAACGTTAAGTACATCTTCAGTGGACGGCAGATTGAGTTGAGTGCGCTCAGTTAGATCTAACATTCCGTAACGTTAAGAACATCTTCAGTGGACGGCAGATTGAGTTGAGTGCGCTCAGTTAGATCTAACATTCCGTAACGTTAAGAACATCTTCAGTGGACGGCAGATTGAGTTGAGTGCGCTCAGTTAGATCTAACATTCCGTAACGTTAAGAACATCTTCAGTGGACGGCAGATTGAGTTGAGTGCGCTCAGTTAGATCTAACATTCCGTAACGTTAAGAACATCTTCAGTGGACGGCAGATTGAGTTGGGTGTGCTCAGTTAGCTCCAACATTCCGTAACGTTAAGCCGACAAGTTTGCCGTCTTAGTGGAACTCATATTTGTGACAGCTCTATCTAGCTGACGACAATCAACTTGCTCTTTATGTGGATTCACAGATTTCATAAGACTCGGTACGACGTGGACTCGGGTCATAAAGGACGGCATGTAAACACGTCACCAGATTATTTCTGTAATGATTGTGTGTCGAGTGAAATTATTAGTTTGTGTCTATTGTCTGTAGGTTTCAGACTATCATAAAGGACGGCATGCAGACACGTGCAATGATTGTGTATGGAGTCAAATTATTAGTTTGTGTCTATTGTCTATAGGTTTCAGACTATCAACTGACACGACGGAGTAAGCCAACTCTACAGTTGTGTTGTAATTTCCCCAACTCCCGACTTACGACGAGTGCGCTCAGATTGACAACTAATCGGTCGTAGGAGTTGTATACGACGAAAATCGAGTTGTAAGTGCGCTCAGATTGACAACTAATCGGTCGTAGGAGTTGTATACGACGAAAATCGAGTTGTAACAGCGCTCAGAGTCGCACAGGGACAGTCAAACGAGTCTTGAGATCGACAGTTGGCCAACTCCGTCGTGACAGTTGGTAGTCTGAACCTAGTATCAGAATGAACTGTCAGTGTACTCTTATGGTGCGTCACAATTTGGTGGAGTACAACTATCTCAAGCAAACAAGGGAAGATATATTTGGTAGGAGAAATGTGATTTGAGGGGGGGGGGGGGGGGGGACACAGGCCACATTTTAATATATATATTTGTATAGAGTTTGGCAAAAACCCGGTGCATATTTGTCCTTAAGTAGGAGGCACAGACCATTGCCCCCCCCCCCCCCCCACCCCTACGGGTTAAAAAACATCAATGTCTATGTTCATAAGCAATTGACAATCAACATTCATGTCTTTTGAAGGATTCAGTAAAATTGATATACATGTATTGTAATTTGTACTCACGTGGCGCACGATTAATCTGTTTTAAAAGTAGTTATCGTGGTCATGTGGCCTCAGTAACTGAATAAATATATTGTCTTGTCTATAAAGTGATGGTTTTCTATGTAACAGAAACATTGGAAATTATTTTTAAAGTAAACATTAGTTACGCCTCTCACACTATGAACCCCAGAAGGACGTGATGTCAATACCTCTATTGTAACGTGAACGTCGATACATGACAACAACAATGGCGGCGCAAAAGACAAAGGCAAAAGTAGATAGAATGGCCCAATACATCGTCCACGATTCAGATATAGCAACGTCGTCGTAGTCCAAGGGTGTCTGTTTTTCTTCAATATTTATATCTAAAAGTGTAATAACGATAAGACGATAAATAAATAATATATAGCACAGAGGTTAAGCAACCCCAATCATCCCCC
>NW_024533850.1:0-30947 GCF_016097555.1 Gigantopelta aegis | reverse complement strand
AAAAGTGAAAAGTAAAAACAACAACAAAAGCAAATAAAAACAAGGCACACATAGTTGTGGCGTAAATTATTTCAAGCAAAATGTGACATGGAGCATTATCTGGGACGACGTAGCTCAATGCTAACGCGTTCGCTTGATGCGTGGTCGGTCTGAGATCGATCCTCGTTGACAGCCTATTGGGCTATTTCTCGTCTCAGCCCGTGCACCACGGCTTGTATATCAAAGGTCGTGGTATGTCCTGTCTGTGGTATGGTGCATATGAAAGATTACTTGCTAATAATGGAAACAAACATGTAGCGGGTTTCCTCTCTAAGACTATATGTCAAGATTGCCAAATGTTTGACATCCAATAGCCTATTATTAACAAATCAATGTCTGGAAAGAGGTTATCCCCTCACCTTTAAAGCATTGCAATATTGATAATTGTCCTATCAATACCAGATAGATTTTTACGCTATTGCTTTTCGTGTCATCTGTTGACAGCGTGCTTGAACCTTAAGCACGAAATGAATGAATGAATGAATGAATGAATGTTTAACGACACCCCAGCACGAAAAATACATCGGCTATTGGGTGTCAAACTGTGGTAAAATGAAACAACAGTGTGATGAGCATCATCAATATAAAAATCCAACAGTTAAATAAAAACACAGTGTAAAGGACTGTGTAAAAATTACAAATATCACAGATATATATATATATATATATATATATATATATATATATAATTAAAATTTTGAATAAAATTCAGTATCACGTAAAAATTGTAAAATAAGTTCTGGATGGAATCGAAAGGATTCCATCACAGTTCGTAGTCCAAATATATCTTTTCGAATTGCTTTCAGATGGGTACATTCCACCAAAATGTGTCGCACAGTCAGAAGACACTGACAGTGCTCACACTGAGGTGGAGGATCTTTCTTTAAGATAAATGAATGGGTTAAATATGTATGCCCGATGCGGGAACGACACAAGACTATTTCATCCTTCCTGCACTGTCTATAGGAGGACTGCCACTCTCCCAAGACTGGCTTGATAGCATGAAGCTTGTTCGCAACCTCACCGTCCCAATCACGTTGCCAAATCGAAAAGATAAATTTGTTAATACCATATTTAAAATCAGTATACGGTACACCAACCCTGGCATGAGGCAAATCCAAAGCAGACTTGGCAGCTAAATCTGCCTTTTCATTACCCCTGATGCCAACATGGCTGGGTACCCAACAAAATACAATGTCTTTATTAGCAATAGATAAAAAGACACACTTTCGTATCACCATCCCAATTAAGGGATGGTCCAGCTTCATATTACGTAAAGCTTGGAGACACGAAAGTGAGTCAGTAAAAATAATAAATTTGGATGCACTAGAATCCTTTATTTCTTCTAAGGTTTTAATGACTGCCCAAACTTCAGCACTAAAGATCGATGCTGAGTCAGGCAGTCGCATGGAAAGTATTGTGTCTGATGGAAAAACTGTAGCACAAGCCACAGAATTCCCATCCCGTGATCCATCTGTATACACAGGAATGTAATCACGGTACTAGTCCTGAATTTCCATGAAAAACTGTTTGTACACAACAGCATCTGTACGATCTTTCTTTAGATGCGAAAGATGAAACACAATTTTAGGTGGTGTAATACATCAAGGTGGTAAAACAAAATATGAAGGAGTTTCCAAAGTGTCAGTTAACTCAATGTTGGAAAGCAACAAAAAACGCTTAATGCGAAGACCAAATGTACGAATAGCATTTAGCCTTGCATCAAACAACTTCATATATTTGTTGTCAAATACCGCATCATGTGCTGGATGTGTTGGTAACGATTTAATCTTGGCAGCATACTGCAAAGAAAGCTTGGCACGTCTAGCACCCAAACAAGGTTCGTGTGCATCAACGTACAAGCTCTCTACAGGAGATGTTCTAAATGCACCAAGACAAAGCCTAAGTCCCTGATTGTGTATAGGATCTAGCATCTGCAAGTAAGACTTGCGTGCCGACCCATACACAATGCATCCATAATCTAGTTTTGATCTGACTAAAGATCTATACAGACGGAGCATAACCTTTCGGTCTGCTCCCCATTCTGTATTACCAATAACTTTAAAAATATTAAGAGCTTTTAAGCCCTTCTTTTTAACA
This sequence comes from Gigantopelta aegis, assembly GCF_016097555.1. NCBI lineage: Eukaryota > Metazoa > Mollusca > Gastropoda > Neomphalida > Peltospiridae > Gigantopelta > Gigantopelta aegis. The sequence goes on along the minus strand of NW_024533850.1, from coordinate 28,808 downwards.
TATTTAAGATGGGGCACAAAAGATAGCTTCCTGTCAAATATAACCCCCAGAAATTTTAGTCTCCTCCACAACTGGAATTGGATTTTTGTCCAAAAACAACTGTGGATCTAAGTGAAGACCTCTTTTCTGGCAGATATGCATACAAACCGTTTTTGCCTTTGAGAATCTAAAGCCATTGACAGTTGCCCATTGATGAAGTTTATTCAAACAAACCTGCAACTTACGTTCAATGATACTCATATTGGACGATCTATAGCAAATCTGAAAATCATCGACATATAACGAGCAATCGACACCAGGTGTTAAACACTGGGTGATGCTGTTAATTTTCACAGAAAATAGAGTTACAGACAGGATACTACCTTGAGGCACACCCATCTCCTGTGGGTGAATGTCGGACAAAGTCGACCCCACCCGGACTTTAAAAGATCTCTCTCTTAAAAACTGAGATATAAAAACTGGAAGTCGACCTCTTAGGCCCATGCCATGGAGGTCGTTTAAAATCCCATACTTCCACGTGGTGTCGTAAGCTTTCTCCAAATCAAAAAACACTGAAACCAAGTGCTGATTATGGATGAAAGCTTCCCTACAAAACGTTTCAAATCTAACAAGATGATCAACCGTGCTACGTCTAGATCTGAACCCACATTGCACGTTAGTGAGCAATTTGTGAGATTCAAGATACCAGACAAGTCTACGATTGATCATGCGTTCCATGGTTTTACAAATGCAACTTGTCAAAGCGATAGGGCGATAACTAGTAGAATTGGTTGGATCCTTACCAGGCTTGGGAATAGGAATGATAATAGCTTTCCTCCAATCAGAAGGAAAGTCACCAGAAATCCAAATGTTATTAAAAACATTCAAAAGAACCATCAAAGATGATTCAGGTAAATGCTTTAATAACTGATAATGAATTTCATCTGGACCTACTGAAGTATCATGGGCTCTACGAAGAGCATCCTGCAATTCCTCCATAGAGAAACGCATGTTGTACACTTCAGCATTTTCAGATGAAAAATTAATGGACTGCTTTTCAGCTTTAGTTCTGACAGATGTAAAAGCATCTGTACTGAAAGCAGAAGATGAGTTATGAGAAAAGTTGTCTGCTAATGCATTAGCAATGTCACGATGAGACGTGACATCCGTATCATTGACAGACAAATGATGAACTGTATTACTGGATTCTTTACCTTTGATTTTACGGATCCTATTCCATACAGATTTTACTGATGTTTGTGAATTTAACTTGGAGACAAAAGTTCTCCAAGATGTTTTCTTACTCTGTCTAATCTCTCTGCGAGCCTTAGCCCTAGCAATACGAAATGCATCCAGGTTGTCTGATGTAGGTTCACGTTTGAACCGCTCAAGCAACCTGTTTCGCTCTTTGAATGCATTTTTGCACGTATCATTAAACCATGGTTTACTGAAACGCTTTGGCACTGCCGAAGTCTTAGGAATAGTTTCATCTGCAATGTCCTTCAAGATGGAAGTGAACAAAGACATGGGATCATCAGCATCAGTAATGGCAAATTGTTGCAGACGAGTGCTGCACAGATGCTGAAACTGACCCCAATTTGCCTTCGCCAACTTCCACCTTTGAACCCTTTCAAGTGATGGTGGTCCATCATTCTCCAAAATAATGGGAAAGTGGTCACTACCACAAAGGTCTGAACCAACTTTCCAGGAGAAATCAAGAAAAAATGATGGACTACAAAGAGTTAAATCTATGGAAGTGAAAGATCCACTTGCAGAATGAAAATATGTACGACTTTTATCATTAAATAAAAGTAAGTCGTTTTTGAGAATTAAGTCTTCCAATTGTTTACCTCTAATATTGATATCCTCGCATCCCCACAAAGTGTGGTGACCATTAAAATCTCCCATAATAATAAAGGGAGTAGGAAGCTGGTTAATGAGATCTTGAAGATCTCTAGAATTAAAATTAAAATGGTTTCGAGGAGGTAAATAAACTGAACACAGAGTTATAGTTTTATGAGCCGTGACCTTTACAGCCACAGCTTGTAAATTTGTAGTTAAAGCTACTATACTCTGAGGAATGTTTTCATTAACAAGAATGGAAACACCCCCAGATGCTCTATTTTCAGTTTCATGAAACTTATGATAGAGGTTAAATCCTCTCATGGTAATATGATCAGTGTCCTTCAAGAACGTTTCCTGAAGACACACTGCAAGAGGATTATGTTTTTGAATTAAAAGACTTAATTCATCAAAATTGGGCCTAAGCCCACGGCAGTTCCACTGAATGACTGAATTAGTCATTAGGGGGAAGTACAGGAGTTATCTTTGGCTTATGAGATCTCTGTGGGTGTGGACGGCCATCTGGCACTATATCCATTTGATCATCCACATCAGCCAAAGCTTCAAATGGATTGTTGGTCGAAACCAACTTTTTTTCAGCTTTCTTCAGTCGTCCTGAAGAAGAATCCTTATGCTGCTTTTTGGTGTCTTTTCTTGACGGAGGCTTACTGGGACCTGGCTCCCCAGGCGATGAGCCTCTTGATGGATTCCTAGAATCCAAAGACACTTGAGTAGATGTTGAAACTTGTTTATGAACAGTGTTTTTTTTGACATCTTTTGGATGAGAAATCTTCTTAAATGTATCCTCACTGTTGGGCCAAGTTAAATCAGTTTGAGTAGCTATACTCGTTGTAGAAACCTTGACAGCCGTGGCATATGATTTACCTAATACCACATTTGTCGAAGACTCTACAAGTTTTCTAGCATCAATGAAAGTCAGGCGCTTTTCTACCTTGACCTGCTGCACCTGTTTTTCCACTTTCCACTTTGGGCACTCTCGCGAGTACGCGAAGTGTTTCCCTTTACAATTGGTACATATCATATCATTCTGACATGTCTTGCTATCATGGTCAAACTGACCACAACGAGCACATGTCAATCTGTTGCGACATGTATTCTGTCCGTGTCCAAACTTTTGACATTTGAAACACCGTAAAGGGTTGGGGATGTAAGGTACAACTGGTATATTCAGGTAACCTGCTTTAACTGAAGATGGAAGTGTAGGCACATTGAATGACAGGATCAAGGTGTTTGTCGGCACAAGTTCATTATTCCGACGAACCTTAATCCGCTTGACTGATGTAACCCCTTGTGAAGAGAGATTTTCGCAAATCTCATCCTCACTAACTCCTTCCAAATCCCGAGATCGAACTACTCCTTTAGATGAATTTAGAGTAGCGTGAGGACTCACAATGATAGAAATGTTGCATATCATTTTAGATTTAAGAAGATTTCTGGAATGACTCTCTGTTGAACATTCAACCAACAATGAGCCATTCCTCAATTTCTTGACAGTTTTGGGCTCTCCAGCCAAGCCTTCGAGCCCTTTCTGAATTGCAAAGGGCGACAGTTTTTTCAAGGCCCCTTCATCGGAAGAACCGATGACGAGAAACCTTGGCCAGGTTTTCAAAGAAATCACTTTGGATTTCTTAACATTCAAAGACTTAGATTCTTCATCAGATGATGAAGAATCTGAAACTTCGGTGTGGACCCTTTTCAGGGTCCCATCAAAAGATTGAGATTGGTTAATATCCATATTAGAAATCAAATGGTTCATCAACCATGCCCCCACCCACCACGGAGTCCAACAAGGGGACATGATGCTGCGGATAACCAGCAGGCACTCATGCCAGGGATACATGGTTGATATACTCAGGCAAGAAAAAATTAATCACCTGATTGACCCTAGCCACCGCACTAAGAGCAACAAATACAAAAGGTAATTAAAACAATGTTTTTTCTTGGCTATATAAACAAAACAAAGGTTGTTTGCTCTAGAGCTTGGCATGACCAGCCGATTAATCAGGTCGGGCCTTCCTGACCACCCGTCTGGCTGAACTCCAGGCCAAAGTGGTGTGTTGCCAGACAACATACCCGCAGATATGCCCCCAACTCAACCACCAGGATCCCATCATCCAGCATTACGGGATGCACCTCACGGCCAACAAGGTGCCCCAAAAGGGGATTTGTGCTGTATTGGCCATTCTCAAAGAGAATGTTACACCCCTGCACCACGGTGAGGTTACAGCACACGCAGGGGCTTAAGCACGAAAATAAGTTGAAATGAAATGCTTGTTTTTGTTATTTTCACTTAAATGTTTGTACCAAATTAAGGTTCAGGCAAGCTGTCCTGGACACACACATCAGCTATCTGGATTGTCTTTTCAGAACAGAGGGTTAGTGGTTTGTGAGAGAGAAGTCAGTGCGATTGCCTTACATGTTGTATGCGGTGCCCATATTAGGTAGGGAATAGGAAGCTAAATATCAGGCCCTCGTCTCACGTAACCGATGTCTGTAGATTAATTGATTGTAGTAAGATACGATCAGTGTTCATTTGAACTTATTTTCGTGCTTATATCCAATTAAGCTTCAAGTACGTTGTCTGCCCAGAACAGTGGGTTAGTTGTTAGTCGGTTAGTGAGAGAGATGAGGTTGTAGTGGCCTTACACCTACCCATTGAGCCCTTGAGAACTCGCTCTGGGTTGGAGACGGTACAGGGCTGCGAACCATGTACCTACCAGTCTTATGTCCGATGGCATAACCATGACACCACCGAGACCGGTCGGTCAGTGTTAAGGTTGGCACGCGTGAGATTTTTAACCATCACATAATGCAATCGTCGGTAATTGTAAGCACCCTTTTTTACGAGTAAATTGTGTAATCGAAATGTAAACGTGTTATTTGTTATGTGTGGTTTCCAAACAAGCATATGTTTAAAGCATATATTAAAAACCAGAGGACAGCTGCAGTTAGAATTGTCTTTCGTTTTATTACTGATTAATTTAGAATAAATCATCATGATTAATTTCCATACAATCGAGCCCTATTCTTCACTATCATTAATATACGGCATCTACGTCACACCTTTCTCAATTTTAAACAGAAACAAACAAAACACAAAAGAACACCCCCCAAAATAACAAAGAAACAAAACAAACATAAAACAAAACAGAAACAGAAAGAAAAGAAAAAATAACAATAAATAAAGAAGCAATTAACCAAACAAACAAACAAAACATAACGGGTCACAGATAATCGTTTGCAGCAAAATCACATGTTTTAACATTGCGATTGTGCTTCTATTTACATCAGTGAACGAAACTTTAACATGGTCTCTCTCTCTCTCTCTCTCTCTCTCTCTCTCTCTCTCTCTCTCTCTCTCTCTCTCTCTCTCTCTCTCTCTCTCTCTCTCTCTCTCTCTCTCTCTCTCTCTATATATATATATATATATATTCATTTTTACAGTTTTATCTATTGATAGTATCTCATAGTTCCCACAAGGAATGGCTTGTGCACTTTTATATTGTATTTTAAATTGCATTTTATTGTATACATAAGGTGAGACTTAAATAAAATATATCCCTGTCTGTCTGGTAATGCGAGAGGGCACCTTTAATTAACGTGAGCCACGTCACACGGAAACGATAGTCGCAGACTTGATGAGAATAATCTCACTGTATTGTGACATCGCCGTAAACAGATCGTAAGTGGCTTAGTAACGTAGGGCAAAACAACATCTTAAAGGGATTGTTTTCAACGTGTAGCTATGCAGAAAAAAGTATGTGTGTTTTGTTTAACGACACCACTTTAGCATAAACAAACTTCTTCTTTCCGAATATATACAATGTATATGGATACAGTGGCGAGACGTAACTCACTGGCAAAGCCATCGCTTGATGCGAGGTCTGTCTAGAATCGATTCCCGTGGCTATTTCTCGACTGCTATATCATATGTCGTGGTATGTGCTACCTGTCTGCGAGATGGTTCATATAAAAGTTTCCTTGCTACTAATTGAACAATTTAGCGGGTTTCCTCTCTAAGACTAGGGGGGGGGGGGTGAGTTTGAGGTGGGCGGAATTTGGAATACGAATTTTGTAGTTGGTCGAAGACCGAAAGGAAAATGAGCAACAAAAATTTAAGTCCTAACAATAAAATTAGTGTGATCGACCGAAAAGGTTTTAAGGTGATTTGAAAAATTTAGACGGGCTGCCAAAATAAACTGCGTCGGACTGTTAACAAAAAAATAAAAATAAAATAAACATAAAATGTTGAACTGCGGCCGAAATATTTTAAGTCCAACTAAACCCAAAACAGGAGGTGCTTGTCCTAAGAGAGGTTGACGCCTACAGAGAGTTGACGACCGGTCCATCAGTCAGTGACGGGATCAGGTGCTTCCTGGCGAGCAAGCCCTGGATGACGATGTTGTAACCGGCGCCGCAGATCGTCTTGACGATTCGGTAGATAGCTGGGCTGTCCATCTGATGTAGAAAAATCACTTGTCTGAAGATCTGCTGGCGCCGTCGCGTCGTTGAACCGTAGGGTGTGCAGCTCGTAGTGAGTCCCATCCAGCAGTGGCTTCCATTTCTGGTTGCTGTAAAAAAAATAAAAATAGAATAAATACAAAAAAAAGAAGAAAAAAAGTTACAAGTGAAAAATAAAAAAGAATTGACTGCTCGGCCGAATATTTATATAAGTTTTAGAAGGACCGAATATTTATATATATATATATTCTTTATTCCTCTTAAAGAGAGTTGTAACAACAAAACAACAGATAAACAGATATACATACAAAGAAATAATTACAGCACAGAGACAAACAAGTATACATATTAGTGATAACTACAGAGAAGAATTAAAAGAAAACGATTTTCAAAATAAACATAATATTAAATGTATTTTACAATTGTACATGCACACAAGGTGTGCCGTTTTGCTGTGCACTGTATCTCAGTTATTAATTAACGTGTTAAAATATGTTTTACTTAATAAATATATGAATTCTACGACAATCTCAACATATGATTTCGTGGTATCTTTATCAAGGTTTAAGGGCGGATTGCAAGATAGTAATTGAGTAATGAACGCCTCGTCTGAAAGATAATGCAATTTCTGTGCTTAGCTCAATTGGACCAATATCTAAGATTGAACACCAAAAAGTCATCTCTGGTTTTAGATAAATACGACAGCTAATTATAACATGTATAAGAAGATCGGAGTAATGTAAATAAAAGGGAACAAAAACCTTGAGATGATCGAATGTAGCGCATATACTTATAACATGATGTGCCTGTTCTTTTAGCAAAGGGTAACGAGAAATATCCCATGCTTTATGTATTTGTAGGTTTGTGGATTTGTAGAAAATGATTAGTATCCGGATTCTTTTCCATTCTGTTTCCTCAAACTCGAAGACACAATTCTTCACTATTCTTTTCCATGTTTGTTTGGGAGGAAATATGGACGTTTTATAGTAGTCATCTAAGTATGGAATTAATTTATATTTGCAAAGGATCCTATGTATGTCTGCTGCAAATCCAACTGGAGAAGAAATGCACATATTTTTTAAACATAATAATCTGCTTGTTATAACCGTATAGGGTAACGTCCATGTAGGTAAGCGAAGGAGATGTCCTAGGAAATATAGTTTATTAGTGTCTATTTTTGCTTCAACTGAAATAGTACCAATTAACTCTAAACATATGTTTGTTCGTGTCCTTTTTGGTAAACCCTGAATACTTTTTATTGCAAATATGAAGGCCCTTTCTAGTGCTAATAACTCGCTTTTGGTAATAGAGTTCCATAGTTCACACCCATAGAGAGCTTTGGATAAGCAAAGAGCATTAACTAATTTTACACTTGTAGCTGGATTTAGGCCGTGTGGGTGACACCCTGATTGCAAAAGTACCATACTTGTAGACTAGATAGTCTTACATGCTTGTAAGGTTCGATCCCAGTTATTTAGATTTTTATTCAAAGTGATGCCAACATGTTTTATAGAATTTGTGATAGATATTTGTTTATTATATAGAAAAAAGGGTGGATCCCCCTTTCTACAGAAATTAATCATTTGACTTTTAAGCGACGAGAATATGAATCGCCATTTTAAGCTATATTGTTCACAGATCAATAGCATATCTTGCATATTGCTTGATGTAGGAGAAATAATAGCTATATCGTTCGCTTGTGTGGAGCAAGATACGTGAACATCAAGTATCATAGTTCCTTTTTTTGATCCGCTTAACTTGCTTAGCAATTCGTTTATGTATAAAACATATAGTTTAGGAGAAAGAATACTACCTTGACATAACCCCCTTTGTTGCCTGAAGTACTGTGAGTATATATTGTTTACAAAAACACAAGATTTGGCATTGCTATATATCCCGTTCAAAATAAGCCAGACTTTAGGAGGGATTCCTATTTCTGATAGTTTATATAGCAAACCTGCATGCCAGACAGTATCGAAGGCTTTTGAACTATCCAGAAATGCGACACAAGTGCCGTCACTGCGTTCTTTATAGTGATTTAATGTTTCTTGTAACACAAAAGAAGCATCGATGCTCAACAGGCCTTTTTGAAATCCACATTGATGATTATTCGGGTAATCAGCCGATGAGACTAGCTGTGGCATTAATGATTCTAAAACTTTCTCAAAAATCTTAAAAACTACAGATAAAAGCGTAATCCCTCTGTATGAATCTGGACTTAATTTGGACATATTATGTCCTTTGTAAATGCATACCAAGATACCGCGATGCCATTCATCAGGAATACATCCATTGTTAACCATTAGTGAAAATAACCTTGATAGGCAGAAGAAGAGATATTCGCCTCCATATTTAATATGTTCATAAAATATTCCATATAGGCCACATGACTTGTTATTTGGAAGCTTGGAGCATATATTGCTAACTAAATTTGGTGACATATCAAAGTTTTCATCCGATCTTAGTGCATCAGCTTTAAATGCCGACACCTTGGCTTCTAAGCTTGATTTAAATTTATCATCAAAATTCGCATCTGTTGGGTCGCTAAACACTTTGCAAAAATGACCAGCCATAGAGTTACAAATATCTCCTGGATGAGTAATAACTTTCGTATCGACCATGAGGGACATTATTGAGCTACTTCTTTTTTTATTACGAAGTGTGGTCCATAAAGTCTTGTGGTCAACATCACAGGCTTCGTCTAGGGAATTATAAAAATCCCTTTCATATTTCAAGTATGCGTTTTGGAGAGTCATACGAAATGCATCTTTTGCTTTTTTGTACAACCTAAAAGTGTCGAATTGCATACCACGTGGTCTACCTTCAGCTAACCACTGACGTCTGCGATACGACATTTCTACATGACATTATTTAACTGCATCAGACCAATATGGCTTCGAATGTTTGTTATATTTTGAACAAGGAATAGTTTCCTTGGCTGCTTGAGTTAATACATTTATTATCTTATTGTAAAATTTAAGAATATCGGATGCTGATGCACTCTTGCTTGGGATATGTATTGGCCATAACATGTGAGAAACGGCGAAAGTATAGTCTTTTAACAGATTATGACGTATTGCCTTTTCCCAAGAACGTTTTTCTGGTGGGATGCTTTGTTCCTCTTTAGAATCATTGACTAACATTGAACACATTACTGGTTTATGATCAGAAAGCAAGAGCTCACAGTCGTCTTTGACTAATGCATTTTGAACATAGGGGATTAAATAATCAGGTACTAGAATGTGATCTATAGCTGAGGAAGGACCTCCAGTATGAGATTCGTAAGTATGAGACGGACCTTTACAAAAAAGTTGAACATTGATTGAAACCAAGTTATGTCTACTAACAAATGCATGGAAGATATCACTTCTTCTGTTTTTAACAAATCGGGTTTTTGGACCCGCTATTTTTACATTAAGATCACCAATAATAATAACAGTTCCTTTTGAACTATAGGCAATGTACAATTCCTCCAACAAATCCAAACATTCAAGATATAAATCATTCGATAAATTAGATGCAGGAAGATAAGCACAAAATACATAGATGGCTGTGGAATCGCTGAGCACAACTTCAATTCCTATAATACGATCACTGTCAATTTCTATTATAGTAGTACATCGACTCAAATGTTTCTTAACAAGTAGAGCTACACCGCCTTTGTTAATAATTCGGTATAATGTGGGGTCTTTTTCTGTAGCACATTTCGTAAATGCAGTGTAATTAGGGTCAATAGTATTGAAGAAGTTACTGTTATATTTTCTTAAATGGTGCTCACTAATTCCACAAACATATACATCATGTTCGTTTAAACATGTAAGTAAATAGGGTGTTCCAGACATAACACCCCGACAGTTCCAACACATAATGTTAATCATCAACCGAGCCATTTTCATTGTTATTGTTAAACTGATTTAAAAACCTTTGCTTGGAGAGCCATGGTTTTACATAGATGCCATAGGGCCAAAAACCTTCACTCTCAATTATGTCTCGGTGTTCGTATAGCACATTAACTTGTGCTGAGGCTGTTTTTCTGTTATCCCTATTGAAAAATCTCAAAAAGGTTAGTTTAACACCATTTTCACTTACATAAAAAAATTCCCTAAGGCCAGCCTCAGTTGACTTTTTGTCAATTCCACCAACATAAAAACGAGCCACTTTGTGTTTTGAAACACCACAGAATACTGACTGTTTAGATAAAGTAGCACCACACTGGTCTGTAGGTGCCCATACACTAATGTTGCTGTTGCCATGAGGACAAGAACCGTTAGATAAGTCACGCTGGGTGTGGTGTGTCACGGTGGGCCGATCACGCCGGATGTGGTGCGTCACGGTGGACCGATCACGCTGGGAGTGATGTGTCGCAGGGGACAAGTCACGCTGGATGTGGTGTGTCCCGGGGGACAAATCTCGATCCGAGTTGTATGTCTCGGAGACCGGCTCATGGACGGGCAAGGCACTAGTGTTTGCGGAGGTGTCGCGTTCGGGTAAATGCAACTCGTGCTCCTGACGGACAGTACCGTTACATGAATTTGTATTGAGGGCTGATTAATCCAGTACAGTTGATTCACTGACGCTATGGGACGCCAGTAACGTGCTACACTCCGTGTGTGTACGCGGTTTGCCATTCATGGCACTCGCGGTTGAATCGCATGTATTGAATGTTTCTGTTGATATGTTACGTGTTATTGCCTCTCGGTAACTTTTCTTCGCCGAAACATTTTTTATTTCTTTTTCCAATAAACACACGCGTTTCCGCATATCAGTTGTTGAGGTTGTTACTGACTTTATTAAATTTGTCATCTCATCCAAATTTTCTTCTATGTCTTTCACTTCTGGTTGCTGTAAAAAAATAAAAAAGAATTGACTGCTCGGCCGAATATTTATATAAGTTTTAGAAGGACCGAATATTTATATAAGTTTTAGAAGGACAGACCAAAATTAAATAAGAGAAATAAGAGAGGATCGGACTATTCAATAATATTAAAAAAAAGTAATTTCGACATAAAATTTTGAACGCAGATCTAAACGTTTAAAGTCCGATCGATATGTCCACGTGAGTGGCCTCGTTAAGGCCGTTTGGGTGCACAGCTTATAGGGACGAGATGGGTTGCATCTCGTCAAGAAAAACCCTAGATTGACAGCCATTAGACGTTGAAGGTGTAGTGCTGTGCTGAAATACAGATCTTGAGATGCCGGATCCGTCTGAACGAGAGAGAGTATCAGACACTGCAAGAACAATTGAGTCTAATTAATGTTACCAAACAATGTGTTGCATTTCGTTTTGGTGGTGTCTATACTAAACAAAAATCGAACAGGTAAAAAGACATACAAAAAACCCTCAGCAATATTACATTAAAGCTATACTCTGTTAAAGTAAGCAATCGTTGTATATGTTGTACGGCATAATATTAAACAGGTTTTAATAATCAGGCATATTTAAACTGCAGTTTGTATCAAGGTATGGTTTTACATATGTGTAGCCAGAAAAATAAAATACTGCCTAAGAACAACTTACTCTTAACATGTCACCAAACAGTGTGTTGTGTTTCTTTTTGGCGGCGTCTATACTAAAATGAAATCGAACAATTAGAAGACATACACGAAATTAGCAATATCGCATTAAAGGTATATTCTGTTAAATCTAAGAATCGCTATATCTGTTGTGTTTGATAACCGTTGTGTAACGTAACAGGTTTTAATACTCGGGCACATTTAAACTGCGGTTGGTATCAAGGTATGGACAGAGAGGAGTCGTAATAAAGCCAGTATGAGTAACGGCGGGGTTTGATACATTGTCCGTTCCCACCCCACAAGTCACCACCCCATGTAGTCTTCCCAACCACAACACTGACTTATAATTAAAAGAACAGCATGTTAAGTTAGAACTTTGTAATATTACAAGAGAGTAGATTGGTCTTATTAAAGGTTGTTTGCGTGCTGTACCTTTATGTAATAACAATGCATGTGATGTACGATTATATATGTCATTTGTGACTGCCTCATACGATTGTATAAGACCACGATAATCCAGACAAATGATTATTAAAAACCTGCGGGGAAACTTATTGCATACGTATTGAAAGCAGTGCGAATATAACATATAATTACTTCGAAGAAAGACACATACATACACAACAGAAACAACACAAACCAGAACAAGAAGGAGGAAAAATAATGATTAAAACTGTTAAGTCTTTGGAGACTGTTGTTGAAGTAATTAATTAGTACATTGCAAAAAATGAAATAATAAAAGCAAGAAATCTTATATAAAATTTTAATTTTCTGGATTAAGTAATCAGAAAATTAAACTTAAGGAGACTCAAGAACATTATTTTGCCAGCGCCTAGTTACTGGTGTCACGTGATCTACTTTTGTAGCCAAACACAGCTATCGATTGCTCACCAGACAGGTTTCTGCGTTTCTCGTCAAACCACGTGACCACGTCGGGAACCAGTCAGATCGCTTGTGAGCCTTAGCGTCGCTTGCTGTCGTTGAACGTAGAATGTGTAGGAATATATTATACATCATTCACGCGTTCACTACTACGTATGTTAACTAAGAACACGATACATGCTTTTAACTGGCCTCGGTGGTGTCGTGGTTAAGCTATCGGACGTCAAGCTGGTAACTGCAATCCGGTACCGGCTCCCACACAGAGTGAGTTTTAACGACTCAAAGAATAGGAATAAGACCACTACACCCTCTTCTCTCACACTAGCTACTAACCCACTTTCCTAGATATACAGCCGAGCTAGCTGAGGTGTGTGTCCAGGACAGCGTACTTGAACAGTAAATTGCCTATAAACACTAACATAAGTTGAAATGAATGAATTGAAATGAAATGTCAACCGTTCAGTCCAGCCCTGTGATTGGGAGGGGTTTGATTTGTATAATGTCCAGGACGGATACTCTTTCTGGATAAATCCAAATACATGGGGCGTTTAATTGCATCAACACGCTTACTTCTTCGCGTTTAGTAATCAACTGTTTGATTAGTATGCCTCGTGCACAAAACAGGAAACGAGAGAACAGATTTTAACACTTAAATGAGATTTTATCAGATTATACTGTCAAATATAAAGTGTTTCCGACCATTTATAAAAGAAACCGTAACAGCAACAAAAACAGCAACAACAACGAACAACAGTAACATCAACAAACAACAACAAAGCAATAAAGAATATAAATTATAAATAAATAAATAAATAAATAAATAAATAAATACATTAATAAATAAACATCACACGACTCATATACAGTATGGTTCTGCCCATCCCCTCATATGCGTTTTCTTCAATATAAAAGTATAGCTACGCAAGACGTCCATTAGATGATTAAAAAACATAAGTTTGTTTTGTTTAAAGACACCACTAGAGCGCATTGCTTTATTAATAATCGGCTATTGGATGACAAACGTATGGTCATTTTGACACAGATATAGAGAGGAAACCCACTACATTTTCCCATTAGTAGCAAGGGATCCTTTATATGCACTATCAAACAGACATGATAGCACATACCACAGCCTTTGATATACCAGTCGTAGTTCCCTGGCTGGAACGAGAAATAGCCCAACAGGCCGACCGAAGGCGATCGATCCTAGACCGATCGCGCATCAAGCGTGAGCTTTACCACTGGACTACGACCCGCCCCTAGATGATTCAAATGCTGCTCTAGCAATTTAAGGTCGATTTCCCACTAAATACTGTGAGTAATATTGTATATCACATAGCGACAGAGACTTGCATCAAATGTTATTCTATATACAGCAGTGATCGCATTCAGGCTTGTCGTATTACCCACTAAATACTGTGTATAATATTGAATATCAGATAGTGTGACGGAACATGCTCTTATCTTTTCGCCTGTGGCGATGTTAATTGTTTTAGAGGGCCGTGTGCAGCTTGGTTACGTAATACCTCCGCGCGACCGTACCCCCTAATACACACTTAGACCTGGTGTGGAGGCCATGCGGCCAGTAGTTACGTAATACCTCCGGTAGTGCGGTTTTACGACCGTGGGTTCTGGCGAACTAGGCGTCGGTCTGTCTGGCCATCTAAGGAAAAATACCGTCTCTGGGAGTTGTGGGAATATCACATGATAGGTGACGCACCGCGTTGTGCCCCCAGGCGATATTCAGGTTTTTGTAATAAATAGCTAGGATTTTAGATATATCGGGGAAAAAGATTGGAAGTATCCTGGGGAACGGACGTCGTCCACTGAACGAAATATATAAGTTCAGTCCGGACGTGCTAAATATATTTTTCTGCGCTGTTGTATAACCTTGATGTGATTGATGTGACTTTAAATATTTTAATACTGTATTATACCAATATTCTTTAGACAGTGTTTCCGGTAATCTGACGAAGTAAATTGTAGGCTTCACTGTTCTAATATTTTGTATACGAGTATTTGGTAATATAAAGCTTAGCCGGTCTTCCTAGAGGACCTAGGTAAACTGTAGGTTATAGTCTTTATTGTGATAGGTACCAGTATTAATTCTGTATTACAAGGTTACTGTATGAGTAATTAAGGGTTAATTAAAAATTAACCAGTTAGGAATAGAGTTGTAATTCCTTTATTAATTAAGTTCCCCTGGCAGCGTTTCTCAATTCACACGTGTGCGTGCTGTATCACGATGAAATGATTAGAATATTGTGTAAACTAGACACCTAGTGATTAACTAATTAAGTGATTATTTCTGGGTTGTTATATTTGTTGTTGTTAATTAACTACTGCGGCAAGTACATTTGTCAGCGTAGTGTTGATACAGATTCCAAAGTGTATTGTGTTTTGTTGTGTTTTGTAGTGAACTAAACGTGCTATATATATACATATTTATATAAGATCGTATCTCTTATTATACCTACCGGCCTCGGTGGCGTCGTGGCAGGCCATCGGTCTACAGGCTGGTAGGTACTGGGTTCGGATCCCAGTCGAGGCATGGGATTTTTAATTCAGATACCGACTCCAAACCCTGAGTGAGTGCTCCGCAAGGCTCAATGGGTAGGTGTAAACCACTTGCACCGACCAGTGATCCATAACTGGTTCAACAAAGGCCATGGTTTGTGCTATCCTGCCTGTGGGAAGCGCAAATAAAAGATCCCTTGCTGCCTGTCGTAAAAGAGTAGCCTATGTGGCGACAGCGGGTTTCCTCTCCAAATCTGTGTGGTCCTTAACCATATGTCTGACGCCATATAACCGTAAATAAAATGTGTTGAGTGCGTCGTTAAATAAAACATTTCTTTCTTTCTTTCTTATTATACCTAGAGCCGAGCCACTCGGGTATTAGACTGCCCGATACAGAGAGATCTAGTAGATATACAGTTAGGAGAGATATTTGGATAATCGTGTTTTATTCAGTTACGGGTATTATAGGATCCCCGTGATAGGAGTAAAAATTGGGGCCCTCGTCCCGGATCTGAAACGGGACATGCATATTTAAAAAGTATTGTTTGTAAATGGGGGCTTTATACATTATTTTTACAAATTACCAGAAGTAGCAACGTTGTTCACTAGAAAATTTAATAATAATAAGTGCGTCATACCTAAACATGGATAAGAATTTGCTGGATAGGCCTACGCTCAGTGTAGTGGAGATTAAGCGAGCACGTAAGGCCGAGTTAGTTGAAATCGCGAGTGAGCGGGAAATTGATTTAACATCAGCTGAAACCTTAGGAGATATAAGGACAATTATTATTCAGAACGTTTTTGGCGATAGTCCTGTTATGGAAGACAATGAGATTGTTCCAGAGATAGAGATAAATGAGTAAAGTGTAGAACAACAATTAGCTTTTAAAAAGGTTGAGTACGAAAGAGAAGAACATGCATTAGATAGAGAGAGAGAGAGAGAGAGAGAGAGAGAGAGAGAGAGAGAGAGAGAGAGAGAGAGAGAGAGAGAGAGAGAGAGAGAGAGAGAGAGAGAGAGAGAGATAGAGAGAGATAGAGAGAGGGATAGAGAGGGAGAGAGAAAGAGAGAGAGGGGTAGAGAAGAGAGAGAGAGGGATAGAGAATTCCAGTTAGCAAAATTAAAAGTGGGACATGAGTTAAAGTTGAATAGTGAAGGAGTTAGACGGAAGGCAGGAAATGGGTTTAACATGTCGGAGGCTTATAGATCAGTGCCTGTATTTGACGACCAGGAGGTAGATATGTTCTTCCAACTTTTTGAACGGGCCGCTAAGCAGCTAAATTGGCCGCAGTCTAAGTGGACATTGTTAGCCGTGTCTAAATTTAAAGGGAAGGCTAGCGTAGCTTATAATTCAATGAGTTATGAGCGAGCAAGTCAGTACGACCTAGTTAAGTCTGCAGTGTGGAGGGCTTATGAGTTACGACCTGAGGATTATCGTTTACGGTATAGCGAGTTGAAGAAAACGCAGGGTCAGTCTTATAGTGAGTTCGTGGCTAAGAAGGCAGAGATGTTTGATACATGGGTGGTTTCTCATCAGGTAGAGTCATATACCGAGTTACGGGAGTTGTTGATCTTACAGGACATTAAAAATGGATTACCGGTTAGCTTACGTATTCATTTAGAGGATCGTGATATCAAAAAAATAGAGGAGGCAGGCATAGTGGCAGATGATTACGTGTTAATACACAAAGCTCAGGCAGTACAGGGTAGCTCTTTACAACAGGGTGATAAGAAGAAATTTCAGCCAGGTTTTTCCCGGGAAAGTAACTATCGGGGAGAGTCTTCTAGTTGGTCAGCTAGTCAGGCAAGGAATGCACCTGGTGGGCAAAGTAAGGATAAACCTGCATTATCAGCCAATGCACGAACCTTTCGTCCACATTGCAGCTACTGTAAAAAGGATAACCATCTTGTCGGGGACTGTTTTAAAAGGAAACGCGATAATGCGCAAGTGGTCGGTTTAGTGAGGTCAGCTCCGATAGCGAGAGAGTTAATGGTTAGTCCCATGGCAGAGAAAGTAAACCCGTATGTGTCCACTGGTATGGTTTGTGATGTCAAACAAGAGTTGTGTCCTAAGGCAATATCAGTATATCGAGATACAGGGTGTAACCAGTCACTTATAACGTCAGATTGTTTAGCTGGTATAGAAAATTCAGATACAGGACGTAGTTTGGCCTTAACCTCAGTTACTGGGGAAAATATGGTTGTCCGGTTACATAACATTTTCTTGTGTTCGAAGTTTGTGACGGGACCAGTCATTATGGGTGTTGTGAAGGACTTCCCTTTTGAAAAATAGGAGTTTTGTTGGGTAATGATTTGACTACTCAGTGTTGTCAGCCGCAATGTGACCAATTGTTAATTGAAGACAACCCGTTACCCATAGAAGAGTGTGAGGTTGATGAGACTAGATATCCTGCGTGTGTAATGACTAGGGCTATGGCCAGAAGGGTAACACGAGACCCAGACGATATTTGTGATTTGTCTGATACGTGTGTGAGCCATGAAATTAGAGTGGATGAGGTTATCAGTAAAATGGTAGATAAGTCAACTGAGGAACTAAATGTGGTGGAACCTGTTGATCTCCCGCAGAGGGGAAATGAACCAGTTGTGTTTGATAGAGGGGACTTACCTTGTAATAGACAAGAGTTAATCCTAGAGCAGGGAGCTGATCCAAATTTGTTGTAAGCTCGCACTACATTGTTAACTGAGGGTGAGATGGAGGATCAGATGTCAGGTTATTATATGGACAAGGGAGTATTAATGAATAAGAGTGTGGAGAAGGTTGTGCCTGATAGTGAGGAATGTGTGACAAGATGTAGAATTGTGGTGCCCTCTAAGTACCGTCCGTCATTGTTATTGTTAGCACATGAGGACGTGTTTGCTGGCCACTTAGGGTGGAATAAGACTCATAGTAAACTTGCCTCAGAGTTTTATTGGAAGGGAATGTTTGCAGATGTCAGTAAGCATTGTATGTCATGTCATGTGTGTCAGGTTGTGGGGAAACCAAATCAGCTAATTCCTCCCTATCCCCTGCAGAAGGTTCCCATAGTTGGGGAAGCCTTTTCAAAAGTGTTGATAGATGTCGTGGGGCCATTACCGAAAACGCGTTCAGGCAACCAATTCTTAACAATTATGTGCTTAACTACGCGTTTTCCAGAGGCGATTCCCTTAAGGAAGGTTACTGCGCCTGTTGTAGCTAGTGCGCTGCTTAGGTACTTCACGTATACGGGTTTACCAAGTAAAATTCAAAGCGACCGGGGTACGAACTTTATGAGCAAGTTAATCCAGCAAGTACTGTCTATGTTAGATATACGACAGATTCGTTCTTCTGCATTCCACCCTGAGAGCAAGGGCGCAATACAACGTTTCCACCAGAGCATGAAAAGTATGCTCCGCTGCCATTGTTTCGACAATGGTACTGACTGGGACCAGTCAATCCCTTTCGTGTTGTTCGCAGCACGAGATGCTAAGCAAGAATCCCTAGGATTCACCCCATTCGAGTTGGTCTATGGGCATTCAGCCCGAGGCCCTCTCAAATTGGTAAAAGATAGTTGGTTAGACAAGGGTAATGCCGAAAACCTGCTGATTTATGTAGGGAGAGTTAGAGATAGGTTGTGGCAGGCGACCGAACTAGCTAGGAAGCATCTGAGCTATGCTCAGAGCAAAATAAAGTCAGTGTTTGATAGGAAGGCTAGGAGTCGGGAATTCAAACCAGGGGATAAAGTGCTGCTGCACCTTCCCATTAAACGGGGTTCATTACAGAACCGGTATTTCGGTCCCTATGTTGTGCACAAACGGGTTAATGAGACAGGGTATGTGATCAACACTCCTGATAGGGTTAGGAAAAGTAGGTATTGTCACATCAATTTACTAAAAGGTTATTTTGACAGACTGCCGATAGTTCCAGTGTTACCTGTCCAAACTGAGAGTCACTCAATTTCCTGTGATGACGTCAAGACTGCAGAGATCAAGTTAACCAACAGCCAGATTCTAGCAGACTTGAGCCCCCAGCGAGCAGAGCTGACTACGTTGATACAAGAAAATGTTTTCATTTGTCAGGACTTTCCAACGGTTACCAATACCTTAATCCAAGATGTGCGCTTGGAACCCAACGCTACACCGAGTCGACAGCATGACTATCGGATAAAACCTGTAAAACGTGCGGCATTGAAAAAGGAGATAGATTACATGTTGATGGCAGCACCAGCCTACCGAATGCCTTTCAAGCTGGCTGTGGATGCCAGTGACGTGGGAGCTGGAGCTGTGTTGTTCCAGGAAGACGAAAATGGACTGGACTATCCTGTAAGTTTCTTCTCCAACAAGTTTGACAAACACCAGGTGAACTATTCCACTATAGAGAAGGAAGCTTTGGCCATGGTACAAGCTCTGAAGCATTTTCAGATCTACGTGAAATCGGCATTGCATCAAATGGTTGTCTTTACTGATCATAATCCGCTTACTTTCATTCACAGAATGAAAGCCACCAACCAGAGAGTTTTGAGATGGAGTCTTCTTCTGCAGGAATTTCCAATTACTATTGAACATATCAAGGACACATCCAATGTAATCGCTGATGCCCTGTCCCGAAGTGGAACGTTGTGATAATGTGTTGACGTTCTTGATTTCTGGGGTTTTTTTTTATACATTTTTTATTGTATACCAGGGACTCAGAGACTCAGTGTGATTACTGGTAGTCACCTTATTACTATGTGTTATAAATGCTCGGATGCGAAGGTTAACGCACATTTTGTTTTGTTTAAATGTAGTATATTTCCCTAAACCTAGAGTAGAGGAAATATCCTTTTTCAGGTGGTGGTGTGTGACGGCACATACTCTTATCTTTTCGCCTGTGGCGATGTTAATTGTTTTAGAGGGCCGTGTGCAGCTTGGTTACGTAATACCTCCGCGCGACCGTACCCCCTAATACACACTTAGACCTGGTGTGGAGGCCATGTGGCCAGTAGTTACGTAATACCTCCGGTAGTCCAGTTTTATGACCATGGGTTCTGGCGAACTAGGCGTCGGTCTGTCTGGCCATCTAAGGAAAAATACCGTCTCTGGGAGTTGTGGGAATATCACATGATAGGTGAGGGACCGCGTTGTGCCCCCAGGCGATATTCGGGTTTTTGTAATAAATAGCTAGGATTTTAGATATATCGGGGAAAAAGATTGGAAGTATCCCGGGGAACGGACGTCGTCCACTGAACGAAATATATAAGTTCAGTCCGGACGTGGTAAATATATTTTTCTGCTCTGTTGTATAACCTTGATGTGATTGATGTGACTTTAAATATTTTAATACTGTATTATACCAATATTTTTTAGACAGTGTTTCCGGCAATCTGACGAAGTAAATTGTAGGCGTCACTGTTCTAACATTTTTTATACGACTATTTGGTAATATAAAGCTTAGCCGGTCATCCTAGAGGACCTAGGTAAACTGTAGGTTATAGTCTTTATTGTGATAGGTACCAGTATTAATTCTGTATTACAAGGTTACTGTATGAGTAATTAAGGTTTAATTAAAAATTAACCAGTTAGGAATAGAGTTGTAATTCCTTTATTAATTAAGTTCCCCTGGCAGCGTTTCTCAATTCACACGTGTGCGTGTTGCATCACGGTGAAGTGAATGGAATATTGTGTAAACTAGACACCTAGTGATTAACTAATTAAGTGATTAGTTCTGGGTTGTTATATTTGTTGTTGTTAATTAACTACTGCGGCAAGTACATTTGTCAGCGTAGTGTTAATACAGATTCCAAAGTGTATTGTGTTTTGTTGTGTTTTCTAGTGAACTAAACGTACTATATATATATATATATATATATATATATATATATATATATATATATATATATATATACATTTATATAAGATCGTATCTCTGATTATACGTAGAGCCGAGCCACTCGGGTATTTTACTGCCCGATACAGAGAGATCTAATAGATATACAGTTAGGAGAGATATTTGGATAATCGTGTTTTATTCAGTTACGGGTATTATAGGATCCCCGTGACAGATAGCGACAGAGACTTGCATCAAATGTTATTCTATATACAGCAGTGATCGCATTCAGGCTTGTCGTATTTCGCACTAAATACTGTGCATAATATTGTATATCAGATAGCGACAGAAACTTGCATCAAATGTTATTCTATATACAGCAGTGATCGCATTCAGGCTTGTCGTATTTCCCACTAAATACTGTGTGTAATATTGTATATCAGATAGCGACAGAGACTTGCATCAAATGTTATTCTATATACAGCAGTGATCGCATTCAGGCTTGTCGTATTTCCCACTAAATACTGTGTATAATATTGTATATCAGATAGCGACAGAGACTTGCATCAAATGTTATTCTATATACAGCAGTGATCGCATTCAGGCTTGTCGTATTCCCACTAAATACTGTCTGTAATATTGTATACAGATAGCGACAGAGACTTGCATCAAATGTTATTCTATATACAGCAGTGATCGCATTCAGGCTTGTCGTATTTCCCACTAAATACTGTGTATAATATTGATATATCAGATAGCGATAGAGACTTGTATCAACTGTTACTTTATATACAGCTATGATCGCATTCAGGCTTGTCGTATTTCCCACTAAATACTGTGTGTAATATTGTATATCAGATAGCCACAGAACTTTGCATCAAATGTTATTCTATATACAGCAGTGATCGCATTCAGGCTTGTCGTATTTCCCACTAAATACTGTGTGTAATATTGTATATCAGATAGCGTCAGAGACTTGCATCAAATGTTATTCTATATACAGCAGTGACCGCATTCAGGCTTGTTGTATTTCCCACCAGATACTTTTTGTAATATTGTATATCAGATAGCGACAGAGACTTGTATGAAATGTTATTCTATATACAGCAGTGATCGCATTCAGGCTTGTCGTATTTCCCACTAAATACTGTGTGTAATATTGTATATCAGATAGCGACAGAGACTTGCATCAAATGTTATTCAATATACAGCAATGATCGCATTCAGGCTTGTCGTATTTGCCACTAAATACTGTGTATAATATTGTATATCAGATAGCGACAGAGACTTGCATCAAATGTTATTCTATATACAGCAGTGTATCATTCCTACTCGAGCTAGCGATGAAGACGGACGCTGTTCCATGCTCTCTCGTGTTACCTCCCCACCTGGGGGGATTAATTGCTTCGTATGGGACGATGATAGAGTACCGCGTCGCGTACACCGGGTCACGGGCAACCGTGACTTTGGTGTACGGCGACCCTGCTCCACAAAAGAAGGGATGAGGACCGAGGAAGAGGAAACGTGTGCCAGGGGCGGCACAGGGAGGATCAAAGCGGCGGTCCCTTCTGCGTCGTCGCCCCATGCCCAACCGGTCAATCAGCCAATACGGCTGAGGAAACCCAGCAAGCGAAGTCTGACGAGTCGACGCCAGGAGAGAAGCTGAACATTGCCATGTGCGAGACTCCACGGCCGGCGTCTCCAGTTCGTGCACCTTCACGTTCGACTCCGTCGAGACCCCAACCCACGGGGAACTCCGTTGAGACGAACAAGGAAGTTGGTGTTGCGAAACGGAAGGCCGTCACTCCCCCGAGTGACCAGCCAGCCAAGGCACGCCCTTCCGCCTCTGGCCGAGGCAGGGACTTTGCCGCATGGATTCTCGCTGTCAGCAAGATCAAGAGCCAGTACTCTAAGTACTTGGTTGGTGATACACCACACGTGGGCTCACTGCCGGGAGGTATCCAAGAGGGAAGTTTCAATCGTTTCCCCGACGGCAGTGAGGTGGCCATCCACGATACGGACTTACGAGATGGGACACTCTGCCTAGTGGAGGGTCTGTACAGACAAGGAATCCTGTTCAGGGATATGGACAACAACACCGTACACAGAGTGGAAAGGTTTCCTCCCGTTACCCCCCTCCCCCCCTCTATCTGTCAATCTAAAGAGGGATTTTTTGTATGGGGAGTTTATAAAAAAAACATGGGGCATGTTCTTTTTTTTTTTTTGGGGGGGGGGGGGTAATATAAAGAAAAAAAAGAAAAAAAAAAACATTGCGTTTTTTGTCTTCTCTCCCCCGCTAACCCCCTTGTCTTTTCTTCCACACATCCACATATTGATCATACATATAATCATTTCATTATAATTTATCATACAACATATAGAAAGTAATCACTTACCTTAAACTTGAATCAGCAAGTCTTGAACTGTAGGCCGTCGGCGGCTATCGGTAGCGAGAATTCGTGGAACTGTTATCCAACTGTGCTAAGCAGGTGAGTTGATGATAAGTGTTCAAAACTTTTAGTCATTTGTCGTCTTGTTGTTTATTACAACAATTGTGTTATTATTTATATTATTAATCATAATATTGATTTGTGACCACATTATACTTATATTTATCATTGTGTGATGTCTAAATGTGGAAATAGAGCATTTTATTATAAAGTTTATTTTTAAGTTAGCGGAAATTTACGGAATTTGACGAACAAACAGATCGTTCTATTCCGTGTATATAATACTTTCTACAAGTGGTAAAAAAATGACGACTATACCGACCTGAAATTGATGTACGAGTTCATTGGTCATAACGTGTGAAATACATCGCAATTCCGAACTGCACGTGCTATATTAATAGTACAATGAGTGATTGAGGATAAGGCTTGTATCACATGCACCACGAGATTCATGTTGTTAAATAAAGATAAATGTGACTGGGTTTTTTTAACTTTGCTACATTTGTAGAAATGAGTAAAAGACGTTCCGTAGATGAAAATTTAGTTTCTGAAAATATTAAGAAAACTCGGAAAGAGTATATAAGTTTAAGTCTTTTCAGTAGTGACAGTTCATCTATTGACGATCCTTTAACCTCAGGCCAAACAAAATTCCGAAATACTGATTTGTGTACAGATAAAATTGTTAGTCTGTTTTCGTCTTCATCAAGCAGTGACGATGACGATGTGGTGATTCCATGCGGACAAAGTGTGTCACTTTCACAGCCGAGGTGTAATGTGAATAAAATAAACAACAATATTTTGGAGGAACCTATACCCAGTACTAGTACAGAAACTAACACCACTGAAGTGAACCCTTCTGTTAAAAATTTTACAATTTATATACTTTATCTTTCAATATTTCTAGTGTGGGGGGATTATTTTAAAGTCGTGCGTCGAGGTGTGTGTATGTGGGGTGGGGATGGGGGCCTGTCTCCCCCGATCTAAGCTAATGTTTAATGTTTAGTAGCCTTAATCGCCAAACAAAATAAAAATAAAACAATTTAAAAAACAAAAAACAAAAAACAATCCCCCACTCAAAGACAACACACACACACCAAAAAACCCACAAAAAGAATTCAAGAAAAAACTACATTTCATTTAATTTCAATTTATGTTTGTTGTTTGTATTCAATTAAGGTTCAAGCACGCTGTCGTGGGCACACGCCTCAGCTATCTGGGCTGTCTGTCGAGGACAGTGGGTTAGTTGTTAGTAGTTAGTGAGAGAGAATATGGTGTAGTTGTTTTACACCTACCCATGCAGTCGTTAAAACTCGCTCTGGCGAACCCTGTACCTACCAGCCTTATGTATGGAGGCTTAACTACGAGACCGCAACTAAACAAGTTTAATATGGAGCAGTGTGATACTTTCACTATAAGTAGTAGTAGAGTTAAAACCATTTGATATGTGCTATAACTAAAACAGTTTGAACGTAAACTGTTTTAGTTAAACAAATATAGGGGCGGGACCCAGTGGTAAAGCGCTCGCCCGATACGCGGTCCGTTTAGGATAGATCATCGTCGGTGGGCCCATTAGGCTGTTTCTCGTTCCAGCCAGTGCTCCACGACTGGTATATCAAATGTTGTGGTATGAGCTATCCTTTCTGTGGGATGGTACATATGAAATATGCCACTGGCGTTGGAAGGTGCCATACACACACGCACACACACACATATACACATGCGCGCACATACACCAACACATACCCGCATACGCACGTACACACACATACACACACATATAAACACACACGCACATACATAAACAGACGCACATATACATATACACACAGACACATAGATACACATATATATATATATACACACATACACACACATACACATATATACACACATACACACACACACACACACAAGCACATGCGCGCGCGCACACACGCATACACATTCATATACAAATATACACACATATATTTCAGTCAGTCAGTCATTCAGTCCTATTTTTAACGAACTACAGAAAGGAGTTTTCTACATAGAGGTGTGTTTTTGGTCTCACAGGCCCCAAATCAGCTCTGTATAGAGACATATATGTATATATATATCCACTGGCCTCGGTGGTGTCGTGGTTAAGCAATAGGCTCTAAGGCTGGTAGGTACAGGGTTTCGCAATCCGGTACCAGCTCCCACCCA
Organism: Gigantopelta aegis; assembly: GCF_016097555.1. Classification (NCBI taxonomy): domain Eukaryota; kingdom Metazoa; phylum Mollusca; class Gastropoda; order Neomphalida; family Peltospiridae; genus Gigantopelta; species Gigantopelta aegis. The sequence continues at coordinate 3,175 of NW_024533850.1, read as the reverse complement.
GAGCAAGTTTTGACGTCTCAATTGGTAGTTGTAAGACCACTACATCCTCTTCTCTCCCCCTAACAACTAACCAACTAACAACTAACCCACTGTCTTGGACAGACAGCCCAGATAGATGAGGTGTGTAACCAATATTTGAAACTATTATTACCTGTAAGAAAAACTACTCCAATGTACATGTTATATGGAGAACTTGGACGTTATCCAGTACATATAAATGTGAAATAAGAATGACTACGTTTTGGTACCGATTAATTACTGGGAAACAGTCAAACTTATTAATCATTATTAATCTACAAATTATTTTTGAGCGATTTTATCAATGCTGTTTATAATCATAAATGGATTGTTTTTGTTAAATCAATACAAGACGATATCGGTTGTACATATATGTGGTTAACCCAGTGTAGTCATATCACAAGCGTTTCTTTGCTTAAGACATATATCTCCAGAAAACCTATTGGTCAATTTTTGCAAGCATGGCATACTTATATTGATAACTCCTCAAAGGCTTCAAATTATAAACTATTGAAACATACTGTTGAATTTGAGGCATATTTAACACTATTAGAAAGAAAGCATTGGTGCCCTCTTTTGCGATTTAGACTTTCAAACCATAACCTCTCTATTGAAACAGGCAGATGGAGAAAAATACCATTATGTGATCGAATATGTCTCTTGTGTAATAACAATGGTGTTGGCGACGAGTTTCACTATATATTCTCCTGTACAGTCTTTAAAAATGAAAGGCACCATTATTTGCCTACATTCTGTAGATCAAAGAATGAATGAATGAATGAATGTTTAACGACACCCTAGCACGAAAAATACATCGGCTAATGGGTGTCAAACTATGGTAATGCAAATAAATAAAGTGATGATCAACATCAATATAAAAGTTCAAGACAAACAAAAACAGTGTAAAGAACTGTGCAAAAACACAAATATCACAGAATTTTACGGATACTGAATTTTACTCAAAACTTCAATTTTGTGCTGTATTGGCCATTCTCAAAGAGAATGTTACACCCCTGCACCACGGTGAGGTTACAGCACACGCAGGGGCTCTGTAGATCAAAAGCTAGTGCATATACATTTTATAAATTATTTAATTCTATAAAAGCAGGTGTTCTTAGAAAACTCTGAATATTTTGCAAACTAATTATGAATGTGTTTAAGTCCTCTGGCTTATATCTTCTTATATTGTTGTTTTTTGTTGTGTTAATGTTTTGAAAATTGTATATACTTTCCTCATCGTGTCACAGTATTATAATGTATGTATTATTAACCCCATATGCCGTAGAATACGGCTTGAAAGTAAATAAAGTTCAGTACCTAGGACAAAGTGTTGAACCTTAGTAGGATATAAGCACAGACATAAGTTGAAATAGAAATGTTTGACACCAAATGATATTTCATTGTGTGCTAGGATGTAGGTAAGCATTAATGAATGAATTAATTAATTCCTTCATTCAGTCATTCAGTCTGGATGGAATCGAAAGGATTCCATCACAGTTCGTGGTCCAAATATATCTTTTCGAATTTCTTTCACTGGCAGTACACTGGCAGTGACAGTGCTCACACTGAGGGGAGGATCCTTCTTCAAAATAAATGAATGGGTCAAATATGTATGACCGATGCGGGCACGACACAAGACTACCTCATCCTTCCTGCACTGTCTATAGGAGGACTGCCACTCTCCCAAGACTGGCTTGATAAAATGAAGCTTGTTCGCAACCGCACCGTCCCAGTCATGTTGTCAAGTCGAAAAGATAAATTTGTTAATACGGTATTTAAAATCAGTATACGGTACACCAACCCTGGCATGAATCAAATCCAAAGGAGACTTGGCAGCAGAATCTGCCTTTTCATTACCTCTGTTACCAACATGGCTGGGTACCCAACAAAATACCACATCTTTATTGGCAATGGATAAAAATACACACTTTCGTATCACCATCCCAATTAAAGGATGGTCCAGCTTCATATTGCGCAAAGCTTGGAGACACGAAAGTGAATCAGTAAAAATAATAAATGTTGATGCACTAGAATCCTTTATTTCTTCCAAGGCTTTAATGACTGCCCAAACTTCAGCACACAAGCTCTCTACAGGAGATGTTCTAAATGCACCAAGACAAAGCCTAAGTCCCTGATTGTGTGTAGGATCTAGCATCTGCAAGTACGACTTGCGTGCCGACCCATACACAATGCATCCATAATCAAGTTTAGACCTCACAAGAGATCTATACAGACGGAGCATAACCTTTCGGTCTACTCCCCATTCCGTATTACCAATAACCTTTAAAATATTAAGAGCTTTTAAGCCCTTCTTTTTAACATATTTAAGAGCCCATGATACTTCAGTAGGAGCAGATGAAAGTCATTATCAGTTAATAAAACATTTACCAGAATCATCTTTGATGGTTCTTTTGAATATTTTTTAATAACATCTGGATTTCTGGAGACTTTCCTTCTGATTGGTGGAAAGCTATTATCATTCCTATTCCCAAGCCTGGTAATGGTCCAACTAATATTACTAGTTATCGCCCTATCGCTTTGACAAGTTGCATTTGTAAAACCATAAAACGAATGATGAATCGTAGACTTGTCTGGTATCTTGAATCCCATGAATCCCATAAATTGCTTATTAACATGCAATGTGGGTTCATATCTAGACGTAGCACGGTTGATCATCTCGTTAGATTTGAAACGTTTTGTAGGGAAGCTTTGATCCATAATCAGCACTTGGTTTCCGTGTTTGTTTGATTTGGAGAAAGCTTACGATACCACGTGGAAGTATGGCATTTTAAACGACCTCCATGGCATTGGCCTTAGAGGTCGACTTCCTGTTTTTATATTTAAATTTTTAAGAGATGGATCTTTTAAAGTCTGGGTGGGGTCGGCTTTGTCTGATGTTCACCCACAGGAGATCGGTGTGCCTCAAGGTACCATCCTATCTGTAACTTTATTTTCTGTGAAAATTAACAGCACCACCCAGTGTTTAGCAACTGAAAATGGCTTTCGATTCTCATAGGAAAAAAACGGTTTATATGCACAATTGCCAAAAAAGAGGTCTCCATTTAGATCCACAGTTGTTTTTGGACAAAAATCCAATTCCAGTTGTGAATGAGACTAAATTTCTGGGGGTTATATTTGACAGGAAACAATCTTTTGT